>NW_021135494.1:9971-69266 GCF_004193835.3 Ostrinia furnacalis | reverse complement strand
TTTTTTTTTTTTGTAAATACATACTTATTATACATAGAAAACGCCCAGTCCAATACAAACAAATATGTTCATGCACACAAATGTTTGTACTGTGCGGGAATCGAACCCGCAACCTCCGGAATAGTAGTCCGTTTCGAACCACTACACCAAACGGCCGACAAAGAAAGAAAGTTGTGGCGTGAAAGAGTAACAAATATCCAGACATCCAGACATGCAAACTTTTGCATTTATAATATTAGTAGGATAGGCGATGGAGTGCCACTCAGAGTTTCCGTAGTAGATCGAATCAGAAATGAGGAGTATTAAGGTACATGGTAGCAATCCCGTCCAGTACCAATAATTATGTTAGTGACCATGAAAGTTTAAAACAATATAAAGAAATGAGGAGATCTGTTAGAATAATAAATAAATAAATAAATATCTTTGGACAATCTCACACAGCGCCATCTAGCCCCAAAGTAAGCAATTAATATGCTTGTGTTATGGGTGCTAGCTTAACGGATATACTACTTATATACTTTTTTCACCAAACGGCCGACAGCGTGTTGTTAGAAGAAAAGTAATTGACATAGCCCTCAGACTTGTCAAAGTTAAGTGGCACATCTCGTAGAGCTGAAGACCATTGGGTTAGATTAGTTCTCTAACGACCACGAACTGAAAAATGGAACTATCGACATAAAGCAAATTAGGAACATCACTACGCGGGACATTTCTCCGGGATCGCCTGGGGATTAGCGGGATCCCGGTATTGTTGGAGTGATTCTGTTTATTTTAAAGTGGACTCAGCTGATTCGAACCGATTGTTGCTGTTTCGCGATTTGTTTTGAAGGTTACGCTGCTCGGTTAAAATATTTCTATACCAATAAACAACTTCTTATGTGTTTTTTTTCGTTAAAATATTTCGTTACATACATTATTGAGGAAGGCCTATGTTCAGCAGTGGACGTCCTGAAGCTGAAATGATGATGATGATGATGATCAAACTTCAAATTAGGGAAAGCTTATTATACTTTCAAAGGTTATTGTACACTTTTAAATACTACAAAACCCCAAACGAAAAAATCAAACAGATATACCTAGGTACTTATAGGTTTTAATGCGCAAACTCCGATGTAGTTGTTCAGCCAAAATGGTGAAGTGGTCATTGAAATGCATTTATTTCTCGTGTCATACAAAACTTCCCATAATGACTAGGTAAGAGTTATTTATTAA
The DNA here is from genome assembly GCF_004193835.3 of Ostrinia furnacalis. Lineage (NCBI taxonomy): Eukaryota > Metazoa > Arthropoda > Insecta > Lepidoptera > Crambidae > Ostrinia > Ostrinia furnacalis. The sequence goes on along the minus strand of NW_021135494.1, from coordinate 68,054 downwards.
CCATTTTTTTGTAATAATTAAAATGTACAAATAAACAAGAAAGCAATTAATCAACAACACCCCAAGACGCGCGTCTCTCAAATTATCTAGCCTCACACGAAAACAATATAAATAATTGAATTCGAAGCAAAAATTACAAAAAACAAAGGGTATTTTTATACCGGGTAACACGCCGACAGAATCACGTATGAGGGGTTAATATTTCAACCCTATTCCGCCGGACGTGAGGGTTTGACGCGGGTTGAACACTAGTGTTGGAAATACTAAGGAGGTGGAAGGGTTAAATTTTCAGGTCATAGTTTTGTTTAGTAAACTATATGTTTAGCGCTTGTCAGTCAGTGCCTGAGGTAAGGGAGCATCAGGGGAGGGGTGATATTGACATATTATGACGTAACATAAATCTGAAGGAGATCTGTGCCCCGATTGCGCTAATTTTTAATGTCTCCAATTCATTAGCGCTTCTTCTCCAGTTGCGCTCCGTTTTTCATTCCAGCTGAGATATTTAGCTAAAATTTTTAGCTAAATATCTCATGTGACAATGAAATTACTAGGAAGCTGAAGGTACGTCTATTACCGTGATACCGAATTTGCACCTCAGCTGGAATGAAAAACGGAGCGCAACTGGAGAAGAACCGCTATTGAATTGGAGACATTAAAAATTAGCGCATAAAATCGAAGGTCGATTTCGAAGTTCAGGTGTTGGTTGCACTACTTTTGACAGAAAATAATGACGTTTACTTTGTTTTGAAGAATTTTCTAACTTTACTCGAAGGCGCAGCTGCTCTCTGTTTACGTCTAGGTATGCTTCGTTTCAACTATACTCTGGTCCGGGAGCACGTAGAATTTTGTCCAATGACCCCAAGCTACCCATCCTTATCGCTCGCGCGTAATTATATTGCTGTCGCGAGCGTGACAAAATTCTACGTGCTCCCGGACCAGAGTATAGCTGTCAAAATGACATCGCGATACGGATTTCTCAAAACAGCTGATATTCATTCGTTGTCCGGCGCGTTGAAGATGAAAATTTTTAGCGCAATCGGGGCTCTGAAGCCTCGCTGGCGTTTGACGTCACAAAAACACCCTCCCGTGCTGCTTCCATACCCCAGGCACTGACTTTGTTAAGCGTAAGCCTATAGTCTGTGTTTTGTTTACATTTTACATTTTGTTTGTTGGATCTCATGTATGTTAGATGTTGGGCAAGCCTCCATATTGAGGGACTATCGTTTTATACAGGGTGGGCCCAAATTGTTTGCAAATAAACGCTTGTCTGGGTGATGGGAAACTGTGCATAATTTCACAGCCTGTACTTGACAGTTGGTGCTGGTCTGTCTGTTAATGTACGGAAATAAAAATAATACGTATATTTAAGTAAGAATGTATATTTTACATGAATTTAGTTCAAGTCATGCCCGTTTTCACCATCTATCCCTAATTTTTAAGTGACCTCTATGAAAACAAAATTCCTGTAATGTTTATGTTATGTTACCATAGGAGTCACTTAAAAATTTGAGATTGATGGTGAAAACGGGCATCAGTCACCACAATCAGCCACTTTAACAATTTTCAACAATAAATTACTACCAGGTTACTTTAAACCAGGTTTATAATAGGTACCTAAAAGCCACCAATGCTGATTGAACAGTAACCACACGCATTTGATAATTACAATTTTGAAAAGTGCGCTTCCATATTGAACGTAATAATATCTGACCGCAAATTGTCGAAATTAAATGCCCGATATGATATTGACAAATCAACGATTTACCTTATTTACTGGACGTAAAGGTGAGTATAGAATAGAGCCCTAACTTCGAACTCCTCCTATGTTCTTCTGATTAATTTCGTTGCGGGTCCAATGACAGTTTAACTTCCCCCGGGACAAAATTGACCTTCACTGGTTGGGTTTTTATTGGCGGTCAAGTTGGCTACACAGTTGCAGCGGTGGGAACGAGAGGCAAGAATAGGCCCGATAAGAATAAAAAAGCTAAATTATAAGAACTCATCTACTCATTTTTGCAAGTAGGCTTTTAAAAAGCATTTTGTAACAACCTGAACCTTTTCAGTTGTTTTTATTTTCTGCGGCCCACTTTTAGCTCATACTGTGCCCGAGTGGCCCCCCTTTTCAACCGACTTCAAAAAAAGGAGGAGGATCTCAATTCGACCCGTATGTTTTTTTTTTTCTATGTTTGTTACGCGATAACTCCGCCAATTATGAACCGATTTGAACAAATCTTTTTTCAGCGTATAGGTAATACCTCAAGGGTGGTCCCATTTAAATTTAATAATAAAAAAACAACCCCCAAGGGTGGAAAATTGGGGATGAACTTTTTTATACGCAATATCTCCGCCGATTATAAACCAATTAGAACGATTACTTTTTTGTTGAATAGGTATTATCAAAAGGGTGGTTTCATGCGAATTTGAAGAAAATATTTCACCCCCAAGGGTGGAAAATTGGGGATGAACTTTTTTATACGCAATATCTCCGCCGATTATGAACCAATTTGAACGATTATTTTTTTGTTGAATAGGTATTATCAAAAGGGTGGTTTCATGCGAATTTGAAGAAAATATTTCACCCCCAAGAAGCAAGAAATAAGTAAAATTTTATAAAAAAAAATAAAACCGACTCCAAAAAACCTACACTAAAAAGTAGAAAAATAATTACTAATTACCTACTTATTTATTAGGACGAATTATTAATATTTATGTAGGTATACCATGATTGATACTTTTGGAGTCGGTGCAGGCAAACTTTACATGTTTCACAATCTTGGCACCGACTCCAGAAGTATCAATCATGGTATACCTACATAAATATTAATAATTCGTCCTAATAAATAAGTAGGTAATTAGTAATTATTTTTCTACTTTTTAGTGTAGGTTTTTTTTACTAGAAATGCATTGAGTTGCATACCCAGTGGCCCGGGGGGGCCTGTGCATCCCTGCTGTAGTTTATACTCACCTTAACGCAAACCGAAACTTAAAACCGATTAAAATGCGGTTTTAACAAACAATTACGTTAAATCGACGCTTCTCACAAATATTTAAACAATCCGGTATTTTCGGTAAAAACAAAGGATTTTGTGCAGATGTGGCATACGTAAAACATGTTTAAAGGTATTTATTGCAGTGTCAGTATTTGCAAAAAACTCTGCGGTTTGTAAAATTCATTAATTGAATGAATTATGAAATTAACTACCGTTAACCATGAAAACAACTTAGTTCCCGCAGAGTAGAATGGAACCACCCTCACTCTTACCATGGATGTCGTAAGAGGCGACGACTAAGGGAGAAATATGCGAACATCAGGCCTCCCCAACCCGTCTGGCCAGCGTGGGGAGTGTATGCCAAATCCTCCATTTGCCTCTGGTAAATTAGAGAGAGTCGTGTAAATGGAAGTGATGATAAAGAACAGATACGCAGGAATAGTTTATTTTTCATTTACTCATCATCATCATCATCATTTCAGCCACAGGACGTCCACTGCTGAACATAGGCCTCCCCCAATGACTTCCACATCGCACGGTTGGTAGCGGCCTGCATCCAGCGCCTTCCCGCTACCTTTATCAGGTCATCGATCCACCTTGTGGGTGCACGTCCTACGCTGCGTTTTCCGGTACGTGGCCTCCATTCCAGAACCTTGCTGCCCCATCGGCCGTCAGTTCTGCGTACTATATGCCCAGCCCACTGCCACTTCAGCTTGCTGATCCGTCGGGCTATGTTAGCGACTTTAGTTCGTTTACGGATCTCCTCATTTCTGATTCGATCTCGTAAAGAAACACCGAGCATAGCCCTCTTATGGAGAGGGTGCTATGGCACGCTGTGCAACTTTGAGCTTCTGTATAGGGCCGTGAGGGGCCACGTTTCCGAGCCATAAGTCATCACAGGTAACACACATTGGTACGCGTTTCATTTACTAATTGGTGAGAAAGGCAGAAGTGATATTTTGCAGGAAAACTATAGCCCGCAGAATTGCTAAACTTAGTGGCTATGGGACGGGGCACATAGCTCGGTAGAGCTGATGGCCGCTGGGACAAAAAAGTTCTCGAGTGGCGACCACGAGTTGAAAGTCGTAGTGTGGGCTTCCCACAAGGTTGACCGACGACATCGACGAAGGGTAGTAGGAAGGCGCTGGATGCAGGCTACACCGGTCAATATGAAAATCATTGAGGGAGGCCTATGTTCAGCAGTGGACGTCCTATGGCTGAAATGATTAAAGGGTACGTGGCTTAATATGGAAACTCACGTAGTCACTTTTGAATAAAATATAATATCTTGTAAAATCTCCTATTTTACTACCTGACGTTATTCTGACATCAACAACCCGGTTACCATCGCAACCGCCGTAGCCTATACCCGGCGCAAAGAGTTTTGCTTACCGCTACACTACCCCCCCACGAAGAAAGATAGCCCACGGCAAAAAAAAAACTAACTAAAAAAAAAAACTTGGATCCACCATAAGAAAGAAAAAGGAAAAAAAAAACTTATGAAACTGCGGGGACTTTAAACCTCACCCTACGGCCTGACCGAGTGGTATAAGCCTTCGTGATTGGTAGAGGAGGCACAATTGCGGCGGGTTGTGATGAATGAGGCGCNTCCAAAATAAAGTTGGAACTCGTTACTCGACCCTTGGTCGGGAGTTCAGGTCTGAGGTGTAAAAGTAGTCCTTGTCCGTTGCAGCAATTAAGCAGTACAGTTGTAGACAAATTGGACGAAAATCGGGGTCACCAATAAAGGGTACGTGGCTTAATATGGAAACTCACGTAGTCACTTTTGAATAAAATATAATATCTTGTAAAATCTCCTATTTTACTACCTGACGTTATTCTGACATCAACAACCCGGTTACCATCGCAACCGCCGTAGCCTATACCCGGCGCAAAGAGTTTTGCTTACCGCTACAATGATGATGATAATAAAGGTCCCTCTTTTAACCTTAATCAGGTCGTCCGTCGATCGGGCAATGTCCTAACGAACCGAGTCAGCTATCGTGTTAACCACACGGCTTTAACCGCAAACCAATTAAAAGTTTTGTCAATAACCGAATACAAGTTAGAGAAACTAATAACACAGGTCTAACTAACCAGTTAAACTTTATTTGTGCTAACCGTCGTTTGTGAATAGAAACTTTGGGTCTTATGCAGGTTAAATTTAACTGTTGTAAGAAGTTGTTAATGATCATTTTCTCGTGTGTAACTATGTGTTTTTTTCTTTCTTTAATGATAAGCACGATTAGATATAGGACAAGCACGATAATAAATCATTATAGACAAACTTTACCTGCGGCTTCACACGCGAATTTAGGTTTTGCACAGAAAGCCATTGCACATGTGATAAGTGTGGGATAAGTGACTTTTACTTTTTGATCTAAGTATTCCTTTTTAATACCATAGCAATTAGTTTTTGGTATAGAGAGGGACAGATCTACTTTTCTTGGGTTTCAAACTATCTCTGTAACTTTCATCTAAATCGATTCAGTAGTTTAAGCGTGAACAGACAAACAGTCACATTCGCATTTATAATATTTCCTATTGAATATGGATTTATTGTTTAAAAATATATGTATATCAACTACAAAAAAATACTCGTTTGTAGTTAATTTTCTTAACATCTTTAAATAAACACTGCAAAATCTTAAATTCAGTCGAGTAACCTCAAATAAATGTTTTCAGCAGGCAACAATTGGGTTCGCGTATTTATTGACACGTTAACAAATGCACCGCCATCTTTCTTTGGCTCAGGTGCTGCCAAATTGTTCAGTGTTCAGTGTACAGCAAACTGCGCAGCAAGGGTGCCAACGCGCAATTTGCCGTTGCATCCTTAGATGATAGGGTTGCCAAGTATTGTAATTTTTTACATTTTATTTTAAGCAATAAAATGTTATTTTATTAACCGATGGAGGTTCTTAGCTTGACTTGTATGTTTGTCTGCGATTATCTCGCGTTTGGCTGAACCGAATTTGATGCGTTTTTTTTTATTTTTGCTTTTGGTGGAACTTTTTGTTCCCAGCGAAGGTTAAAACTGACTATAAATGCCACTGTAAAGTTACAGAAAGGTAAAATCCGCAATTTCGCTAACTTAGACCACTTTTTTCCAGTACGACTGAACCGATTTTGATAGAATTTTACCATCTTACTTTAACTATAACAAACGTCATAAATCTGTCAAACTCCATACAAAAAACACCGGTTATTGTTAAAATTACCGTTAAAGTCAGCTCTTCAAATGCAAAATTATATGATTTTCATATTACTCAAAATAAGCCGTGTTGTTTTTGGCGTTTTACTGTCTAATATTCAGATCAAGCAACGTGTTTCGGCTGAGCTTGAAATATCTAGATTTTGATGCCGCCTCTTTGAGAACGGACGTGATCTGTGTCAGACATTTTTTGGATAAATCTAGATTTCAGTCACGATGGAGGAAACGGCTCAGTTGTGAGTCATAAATGGGTTGATATCTAGTTTTTTTAGGGTTCCGTAGCCAAATGGCAAAAAACGGAACCCTTATAGATTCGTCATGTCTGTCTGCCCCTCTGTCCGTCCGTATGTCATTTTTTTCCGAAACTATAAGAGCTATTACTGTTGAAACTTGGTAGGTAGATGTATTCGGTCAACCGCATTAAGATTTTGATGCAAAAATAAAAAAATAATAATAAATATTGTGGGCTCCCCATACTTAGAACTGAAGTCTTCAAAAATTCTTCTAGGTTTCTAAAACATTTTTTTTCTAAGCCGAATAGTTTGCGTGACAGACGCTTCTTTCTTCGAGGTTTCTAAAACATTTTTTTCTAAACCGAATAGTTTGCGTGACAGACGCTTCCAAAGTAGAAAAAAGTTGGGCCCCCCCCCCCCCCTCCCTCTAACTTCTAAAATAAGAAAATTAAAAATCTAAAAAAAACATATGATGTACATTACTATAAAAACTACCAACGAAAATTGTTTTGAACAAGATCTAGTAAGTAGTTTTTTTTAATACCTCGTAAATCGTAAACCGCTTATTACCGCGTAATCTTTCATACTAATAACTTAAATAAAAAATAATAATATTNCTAAAATAAGAAAATTAAAAATCTAAAAAAAACATATGATGTACATTACTATAAAAACTACCAACGAAAATTGTTTTGAACAAGATCTAGTAAGTAGTTTTTTTTAATACCTCGTAAATCGTAAACCGCTTATTACCGCGTAATCTTTCATACTAATAACTTAAATAAAAAATAATAATATTAATTTCATAAATCAATGGTACGGAACCCTCGGTGCGCGAGTCCGACTCGCACTTGGCCGGTTTTTTTTGTTGGTGTATTTCTAAGATTTGGTTGATACGGATTAGCATACTTTAGTATCATTTTGAAGTAGGTACAAAGAGGTAGTTAGAATAGAGATGGGTAACACAATACATACGGGTTGACAATCTAATAAATTGACAAATGTACCTACTTTTATTAGCCATCAAGCGCGACTATCCCATATATTTTGCATGGTAGTAAAGACAAGCAGTGACGTCACTTTTTTTTAATACATTGGTTTGGTAGCTAGTAGTACTGACTCTTAAATAAACTACTAACCAGAATAATCCGAAAATTATTAAATTATCAGCTGGAAACCAAACCTGGGGCCTCTGAATCTGAAACCGAGGGGCCTTTAGACCACAGAGGCAGATAAAATATGAGGAAGAAAAAAATTCACCTTGGAAGCATTTGGAATCTTCTAAACTCGAGCACTGAAAAAAAACATGTATCATAACATGACATGATTTGTGCTCCTCCCAATCAGACAATTTTCGAAACACTCGAAAACAAGCCATTACAATAAAATCTTCAAAACCGTTTTCGTTTCATGCAGAAAATTCAAAACTGGAACTCAGTAACTCATGCATTTCCACCCATTACCGGTTTTTAGTTAAAACATTTCGTTGAACGGAACGTGAATTAAAAATCTAGTATTCGGTACGGAATTCTCAAAAACAGAATTTTTAGAAACTCGTTCAACCGTTCAAATAAATCCATATGCGATTTGGTATTCCGATTCGATAAAACACTTCCAGGAATCGAATATAGGACTCGAATGCGGAAAAGATTTTTAAACACATCGCTACATCATAGGGCGATTAAATTATACCTTTTGATGTACTCGCTCATATTTTCATGGGAACCAACAACCTGACATTAAAGCAATTTTCACACTGGATGTGGTCTGCGGTCTGCGGTCAGGTCATATGAACGCAGCCCGCACCTGTCAGTTTGTGTTCTTTGACATTTCGTGCTTGTGCACGCACTGTCAGTGACACACGAACAAATCACAGTGCTCTATTTAACGCTGTGCGTTCGATTTGCCGATTCACTTAAGCAAGCATCGTTTGTGAATACGGGCATAAGTGACAAATCGACAATAACCTGCAAAAAGTAAAATGTGTGCTGTGGCTCTTATTATCTGCTCTATAATAATTTCCCCAGGCGATGCAATAAACAATACTTAATTAAAGCCGAACACAAATCCTAATAAGTAATTAGCGAAATCCACTTGTCGGTTTGTTTCAATCTATTTGATTTAGGAATGCAATGGAGTTGGTTAATAAATTCCGCCATTGACGGACGGGGAAACGGGCTGCGTCTCACACCGAACGAGTATTGGGAGGGAAATTTAAGAATTCCTTGCCCTAAAATTATTCAGTCTTTTTTTTTCTGCATATAGGCTTTTAAAAAGTGCTTTTACACGTACTTAGTGTTTACCAGTGCTGAAATGAAGCAGCGAAAGAAACTCTGTCAACATTGTCAACAACTGTTTTAAAAAAAATCCCAACTACCACATCAGTTTGGCCTATTTATTTAATTAATCGCGTCTCTCATGACACTAGAATAGGATACAGTCCATTGCTAAAGATAATGAGATATATTTTGGAACCATTATCGAAAAAAAACAAAGTCGCATACTTGGCTAGGACACCTATATTGTAGCTGTACGTGGTTTGGTAAGAAAAAAAAAGTACGTTAATTTAAAACTTTTAATTGCTCCTACATTCCTCATATTTTTTGTCCTACTTAGCGTTTCCAAGCATTCGCCAGGCTAGCTTCGCAAGGCTCTCTACGTTGAAAAACAAAATTTTACATTTCATGCAACGGTGTGAAAGTCAGCCCAATAAATTCGCTGTACAGTTACATTTACTTCATTTGTTTCTACCGCAGCGTTAGATACCTACTTTTACGATTTGATGCATGTTTCATAATACTAGTAAACTAAAATACTTTTGTTGGAGCAGCAGTAAAATAAAAAAATAAAAATGGAAGCAGTGAAACATTCGGCGGAATTTAAGTAAGACAGAGGGTAAAAAGTGGTGTAGAAATGCAAAAATGCGTTGAAAAGCTTAACTGGTGGTTAGCGTACCAGAGTGCAGTATGGTTGCGGGTTCGAATTCTATAATATTAATATTAGGAGCATATTAAGCATTTTATGACAGTAAATTATGTAATGGTCGCAATGGTAGGTACTTGAAAACTTAGTTCGCTATACTAACATTAAATAAGTAGGTACATACATGGTTCTACTTAGCGTAAGGTATTTGACAAATTTTATTTAAAACTTCAATTCTTCTTCTAAGTACATACACTTACTTTTATTCTAGTCACTAAACCCCTTACTAATAAAAATTAAACACTCGTTGAACAGTGTTTTAAAGTGACGTTAATACCTATGTAAGTGTAACAGTATTCACCAAGCGTGTAACTTTTTATTAGTAAAGTAAGTAATTTTATTTCAGCTATCGTTACAAACCCCCTTACTAATAAAAAGTTACACAGTTGTTGATCACTGTTTTAAAATGACATTTCCATACTAAACGTCACTTTAAAACACTGTTCAACGAGCGTGTAAGTTTTATTAGTAAGAGGGAAAGACGCTTGTAAAAAGTGCACAACAATGAACAGTGGTACAACTCAAAAACCGCAATATTTGGGATGCCGCAGCGAAATAAACGTCGCGCATTAGTTGTTATTCCCAGCTCCGTGTCGGCGACAAATAGCCGTCGGCTCCATCCATCTCGCTTCAATAAATAGGGGTGGCAAATTAAATAGATTCGCACTTTTCTCTGTCGCTTTTTGTACTTCGATCGTCTTTGATACTGCGATATTTGGCAAAGTAAGTTATTTGTGACAATTGAGGTGAAATTCTTCACAAATCGACAATATCGCCGTTTTACTTGTCACAGAAAAAATCATAATCGTTTACTACGTTTTATAATTTTCTGGAGAAATACTGGCTCGTATTTATTTATTAAAATATTTTAGCGTTGAGAGTCGCATCTCAAACTATTTTTTTTTATGAGTTGATAAAATCGAATTGCTGGTAGTACTTTTTTACACTAATTGACGAATTTACCTCCAATTTATGAAACTTACAAAGTGTGACGAATCTTCTATGTCGCATATTTAACTCTCTATCAATATATGTACAGTCACGGAATGAAAAGGTTCGTCAGTTTTCAAATTGATTCCTTCAACGGATCGCGAGCACATAAGGGAGAGTCCGCTAATTTGGACCAGTTTTTTTCAATCCCATTTTACACATAGTTTTCTTTTGTTTTTGCTAATGTCCATGGTATATAATAAAAGATACATTATTCAACTTACTATTTCATAAGTATTAATTAACATGATTGTTGTATATTTAGCACAAATCAACAAAGTACGAGTTCAGAGCTTCGGTCCAATTTAGCCAACCGGTTGGATAATTTGTACCACAGGGTTACTAAATTGTACAGAATAATCTCGAGTTAGAGAAAATAATCTTTAACTGTTCGTCAGTAAAGTTCAAAATTATTCAGATCAAAGTTATTTGACGATTTATCTTGTCAAGAAGATTATTATGATTGATAAACTGAAACCTTCTTGTTGGTTCAACTTGCCATTATTATTTCTATTAAATAAAAAAAACTATTGTCAATTGATCAATGTCATCATTGCATTGCACTGATGGGATAGAAAAATAAACAAGCAAAACCTTATTCGTTAGCAAACGTCATATTTATTTAAATGTTAGCAGCACTGTTTCTTGCACGGTTATGTTGGCAGGTTTGACTCTTACAGTAACTAATGCAAGCGAAAACCGACACTAAGGTGACGAACCTTTTCATTCTCCGACTGTACATTATCATTAATTTACCCTGGTTTTGTTTTCTTAACACTCTGAAAAGACATAAATTTATCGTGCCAGCCCTGAGCAGTGTAGTTGCAAGTTAGCACTTTTTCCAGTGTCGCGGGAGTCGGGTAAAGTGCGCAGCGGATTTATTGTTTTATTCTCTGTTTATTCCCGCTTTCACTACGCAATAGTTTTTGTAAATAATCGGTTTGGGTTGCGCACTTTTCGCTTCAGACGCCGGTTTTACGGTATTAACGTCATCGGTTTTTTGTTGAGTCACTTTTCTGGGATTGTCCTTTGTTTTGACGATGTTTTTGGGTTGTCTATGGTTTGTAGGGGACTTTTGACTGTGGAAAATATTCATTAAATCCATCCTTTATTATTAGGGGACTGAAAGGCGTAGTATTTAATGCCTAAGAATATTATTGCTCGACCCAGCGAACTTCGTACCGCCTATGTTCATCAGAAATAATGTTGGATTATCAAGTAGTTTCCTTGAATACAAACATCAAATGTTTCCTCGTTATTTGATTAGAAGAAGATATTTTTGTAAAATATGGATTGCATCCTGAGTCAAAAGTAAAAAATAATCCTTGAATTTTTTAATGACAGTTACTTCTAAAAACGCGCACTAGTATTCAATTTAACTTGTTTATTCAATTTCTACACCAAATAAAAACCCAAGTACCTATTCCCGTTCCAAAAGAACAACAAAATTTCAAATTTCGAACGAATTCGAAATTCGAACATATCGCAAAGTCGGCAAAGCAAACATTGGACACAATCTGCCCGCTTGCATCTTTCTTCGCGGATTACGCCGGGACAGCTCGATTGTACGCCTGTGCCCGGTTTCTGGATTTAAAAACTTAAAAAACAATAAGTCCATGCTGTTTTTGAATTCGGAAAGTTGTATTTTTTTAGAAAATAAAAATTAAATAAGAAAGTTTTTTTTTAACTTCTCGGCCTGGAATCATGTCTGTTGGCCATATACATTTTAATGTAAGACTAGGTAATTGTAAAAAAGCGTTATAAATAGTTGGAAATTATATTAACTTGAGTACATGACACTGCCAGGATTAACATATTTTATAATGTTTTAGGTACTCAGCAAACCTATTAAAATAGCAATCCTTAAACTTGTGACTAGGATTCTAAAATTCATCATCATCATCCCAGCCATAGGACGTCCACTGCTGAACATAGGCCTCCCCCAAAGCTTTCCATGTTGCCCGGTTGGTAGCGGCCTGCGTCCAGCGCCTTCTTACTACCTTTATGATGCCCACGCTGCGATTCTAAAATTGAGGACTACTCCTACTGTTCGCGCTGCTACATCAGCGCCACCACCGGCGACGCTAGCGCCCCCTATTATAATCAAGCATGCTCCATAGAAAGAGGTCTATGGAGCCGAGAGAATTTTTGTCTATGCGACGACCGCCAACCGAAGCGTCGCTTCCATTTTTTTACCGCCAACGAGAAAGGCTTTATTTTCTATAATGTACCTATAATATTGTTTAAACCGAAGTAAAACCCAATGTTCACCGAAGAATGGCTAATTATTATTGAAAAGGCTCCTATTTTCAAGATCCTACAAACTACAAACTATAATCCTAAGCTTCAACACCTACTATTCGTTGGAGGAGTTATTGCAGCTATAGTCACTTTACACTTTAAAACTGCATTAATAATGATCGGTGAATAAGTGAATAACAATGCAAAATAAAGCATTTTTACTTATTCACCAATGAGCACCACCTACGATTTTCATACAGCATAAAATTGAATTCAAAATTTCCTTGCAGCTCCAACGCAAAAATGTCTTCAATTGAAAATGTATGTCACCAACTTATAGTTCTTTCGGCAAGCCGTATTGTTAGTTATTTGTTTTGCGGCGTCCCAAATATCGGTACAGTAGTACACATCAATTCTGTTATTGCAATCTAGCATTTATTACAACTCCATTAGGGTCCACAGTTTAGCTTGAATTGCCGTCGTCGTACAACGTGGCAACGCAATTTTGTGCAACGCTACCGTTTCCTGGTCGTGACAGTTGTTTATTTGAAGCATTAACTATAAATTATGGATTTAGTTCCTGAATGTGAGCCGAAGATTTTGGTTGACAAAACAATAGATGCCACTAATATTATTGTTGCAACTTAAGGAATATTCCTGGAAAAGCTTTCGATAAAAATTTTGTAAAGAGTTTATAATAACAAAGCGGCTGAGAGATCAGTCAAATGACAACAAAATATTTGGAAAATTTTAAGCGAAATATCAGGCAAGGATTATTCCCAATAGCTACAATACTGCAGCAAGAGAGAGATAGATTCTGACCGTTCTTAGACACACGTTTTAAAACCATGGCAATAGTGTTTCCAGTCAACTCTCAGATTAATATCCACCTCACAAATTGGAAGGCCTATGTTCAGCAGTGGACGTCCTATGGCTGAAATGATGATTAATGGAGGGTGTCCTCATCAAGTTAGTAATGTTTTGCAATTCAAAAGCAGCTTCTGAAAACTTTCAGCAATTACATTCAACTAAAGATTACAGACAGCCCCCTAAGTTTGCATCAAATTAGTCAAAAGTCAAAAGCAATATTCCTGGAAGTTTTTTCGGAATATTTCCAGAAAAAAATACTGTAACTCATATTATTAAAAACTATGTTGTTGCTGAAAACCTTCAAAGTTTGAACTAAACAGTGCAAACAGCAGCGTCACGTAGACCGCAGTGAGTTTGGCGGATTAGAGTTACGGTTGCGTCGGCCTAACGAACGGGACACGTAACGTCAAGGCGGGGAAAGTGCCCTGAGCCCCGATTACGGTAACTTTTAACGTTTCCAATCCAGACACGCTTCTGATTCTGCGATACGATTGGTCAAAACAGCTGACGTACGCTGTTGAACGACCAATCGTATCGCAGAATCGAAAAAACGCGTCTGGATTGTAGACGTTAAAAATTACCGTAATCGGGGCTCTGGTCTACAGATCATAGAGTTACGCCCGTATTCACAAACATTACCATGAGGTCTCACAGTGCACGTGGACGCATAGAGTGACATATGAAACAATCACAGAGGTATATTCAACGCTGTGCGTTCGATTTGCTGCTTCACTTAAGCAAGCATCGTTTGTGAATACGAGCTAGAAATAGACCACAAACCATTTTAAATCTAGTTTTTTCAAATTTTTAATATGGACTTTCAGCTTAGCTTAGTAAATAAGATATTTCCTGCTCCGGTAAGACCGATAAGACCATTATCATTTATGTATACTGCTTCTGTTATACCATCTACTATAAAAAACATGCGCCCTTCATCAAAAAACAAGATTCCGAACTCAAAAAATACCCTTAATCCTTATTTCTGTTGTATTGGTCCTAAGGCCCTTCGAGATAGTTCGAAAAGTTTTTATTACTTTAATTGTTTTATGTTCCAATTATAAAAATAAATCATAACAAACAAACTAAATAGCTAAATCTCCACTAAGAGTTCAACTATTCTTTTAGCATCACCATTTTGGGGACTTTTTGTATGCCCGTAAGAGCTTTGCGTTTAGATTTATTTTAAAAAGTATTATTTCGTTTAGAACTGCAGTATTTTATTCCAGTTTAGAAGAAACACGCCATTTTAACTGCCCACACGAAGCTTTTATTTGCAATTCCAGACAAAGCAATAAAAGTTATAAAACCATGAATGAACTTTCAACAGTGTGTTTGAATAATTTTACTCATATTCCTAATATTATAAAGCTTAAGAGTTTGTTTGCTTATATCTCAGGAACTACGGGTCCGATTTGAAAAAATATTTTTGTGTTGGACAGCACATTTATCGAGGAAGGCTTAAGGCTCTATAATATCACCCTACAGCCATAAGGGCGGAGCAGTAAAGAAAAATGTTGCAAAAATGGGAAATTTTTCTAACTATTTTCACGCGTACGACGTCGCGGGAACAGTTAGTAAAAATATAAATTCACCAAGCGCAGTTGTAAAATGTTTATCGTATACCGTAGTTGTTAGTGTCAACTCTAAAATGGCGCGCGTCCCGTTATTGTGTTATCTGTGCCCGGAAAGTTGCTAATTACGAAAAAAGAGTTCCCCCTTCCGGCTGCAGAGGACTGGCTGGAAACAATTTCGTTTTAGAAACAAAAATGCTTCGAATTTTGCACGTGGAATTTATTTTTTGAATTTGGAATCGATTTAGAATTACGACGACTTACTTATTTTTAACCTTTTTGGTTGCGGATGACATAAAAAAATAACTTTTTTAATTATCAATAGTTGACTACAGTGTTGTACCTACTACATAATATTATGAATATTTTTCACCAACGCTATTTTATTTACTATACAAAAATATTCTTTTACGATGTGAAAATGTTTTTGATTGGGTACTATTTTCACACAAAACCCTACTGTCTCAGTCCATATAAAAGCGGTCATCACAGATAATAGCGCATCTTTCCATAGACAACAAGCAATAACCAGACCATAAACATAAAGCATCCAGCGACATCTACCGCCGATTGTGCAACTATAAATAAAGGCCGTTCTCAGTCACATTGGCAAGCAATAAGCCTATAGCGAAATCGCCGAGAATTCCTTTATATTAGTTTTCGTAAAGTATCGTATTGGTATACATCTCCTACTAGCCTGCGAATACGGAACTTAAATGCTTACTCAAACGCTTAAAGACCGATCCATTGCTGGCGGAGTGCGGATCAATATCAATACATTGCTAACAAAATGGGTAATGTATCTGTAATGTATCGATACAGTCGTTGGTAGTTCAAGGAAAGGATCAAGATAGGATTGATTCATGATCTCAATTACCTTCGAATGCTGTTGGGATGGTACCCACTCTGATCGGATCGACCAAGTATGGTAGACCCCGCGGCTCGCCCGCTCAAAGGACTTCGCATACAAAATTAAAGCCGGCGTACATTTGAGAGTTCAACTTAAGCTGGTCGTGTAACACTAGTCCCGCGTCCAGGATTTGCTTGTATCGGGGATTTCTTCGTATGAATCGGTCTTTGTTTGTTAGCAGCTATAAATCCATCAACTGTTTAGTTTCACTTGACTCGAGATTGTCTCCGAATAGATCTCCCTGATAGACTTAACAGCCGGTTAATAAATGACCCGTTTTGATTTTAATTGACTGGCTTTAACTAGTTTTATCCGGTAGTTTAAAAAGATTTGGAGCAGTGGTTGAGAGCTCACCTAATATGCAATAGCACAAAATACTGAAAGGTAGGTATTTTGTAGAAAATGGTCACATGTATAATGTACCTAGTATCGGGACCTCCGTTCGCCCGGTCACTTTTAAGAAATATTCGTGTAAGCACATCGTCTCTTATTTATTCTGTGACATCGTGCCGGACAAGAACTATGCCTAATCCTGATCGTTAGTTTATATTTTACTACGTTTTACCACAACGACGACATCAGATTACATTTTAGCAGAAATAAAACCTCTAAAGATGCCAGTGCTACGTAAGTTTCATTTTTTAGTACCAACGTGGTTGTGAGTCTGTCACACCAGTATTCCAAATTAGTTAGTTATAAAACTATTTCAATTATGGAAGTTGAAAAGAAATTAAACTTAAGAATTATTAGCACTTTAGAAGACGCAAGCAGAAGCTTATTACGTATAGAACATAAAACAACTTAAAACATCGCCAACTTATCTTATAATCCAGCTGTTAACGTACCGGTGTGTAACAAGTTCTGATCAACATTGA
Source organism: Ostrinia furnacalis (assembly GCF_004193835.3). Taxonomy (NCBI): domain Eukaryota; kingdom Metazoa; phylum Arthropoda; class Insecta; order Lepidoptera; family Crambidae; genus Ostrinia; species Ostrinia furnacalis. The sequence continues at coordinate 51,181 of NW_021135494.1, read as the reverse complement.
ATTTATTTAATTACGGTATTAACTAAACACATCCGTTATGGCCGCCATAAATCTTAGTTAATTTTAAAGCCGATCTTTTATGTCTTAAATTGATCTTGTTTTAAATTTCGATTACTAGTTCATGACTAATGCATTTCTTGACATTAATAAGTGGCAAGTTTTAATTATAAACACTTTTAATATGATTTTTCAAAGGCTTGCAACACTGATGTCGATGAAATCATTTTTATGAAATCGCCGCTTCGTACATTTTATAAAAAATGATTGCACTTTTTAGGAATAAGACTTCCTAGCTTTTATAGAGAAGTTCACAATTATATCATTACTTGAATCCCAAATTATCCGTACGCCAAAAGGACACCATCACAAAATCAATACATACAAAATCAACAAGACAAAAACTAAAAATAGCGTAACCTGAGAGCATCAAGAAAATTAACTCGGTCGACTGTCCCAGCAAACACAATCAGGAGCGGAAGGCGCCGACTGTACCCCGATTGTACACATCTAAATTACAAAAAACTGTTTCATCCTGTATAGCCGTCCATTGCAGCTTTTGTAGCGCGCGCGAGATATTCTGTCAAAGAAACTAAGAGATGAATTCGGAACATAAATACAGGGTGGTAGGAGGAATGAGAGAGGTGAAATAGTGAGGGACGCAGATCTAATACAGGCAGGGAACAATGTGAAAATTCTAAGTGGAGTGCTCTCTCGGTATGCGAATTCAATATGAGAGATATAGACGTTTCAAGATTGGAGATTTTTAGATTTCCAATATTTTACCAGTTTCTTAGTGCACTGCAGTTTGTTTGAAGTCATTGGAAATATTTTGAGGGTATCGGAAAAGTTGTAGGTAAGGTAACTTCAGAGAAATTCAAATATTGTAAGTTATTCGTAGAAGCTACTCAATGTTACAATATTGTCAATTGCAACCAGCTTTTAAAATAATAAACTGCAAAATTTCCAAAGAAAAAAATATCGAGCTTTCACTTGTAATATAAAATATGATTTTCTCAGTTAACCCAATATACTATTAAAGGCACTTAGTGTAAATAAAAAAAGACATTAATTTGTCGAGTTTTCAATATAACGTCTTAAGATAGCATTCGGATCAAGACGACCGCGACGCGAGACCGCGACTCGAGACCGCGTCCGGCGACCGGTCGCAGGTCGCAGGGCGACAGCTACCGAATCTTCGCGACACGAGTCGTGCGACCCATACGAAACTCAGTATGTTTGCAGGTACTAAACTAAACGGTTGTATTCCATCCATCTGTAAACAATAAAAATAAGTACCTTTTCTAATAAAAATATGTATCATTTGAACTTACTTGTTTTATTTAATGCTTTTCCAATTTTTTCCCAAATATTTTCTCTCACAGTATTATCTTTATAAGCTTGAAGTCTCGTATCGAATACAGGTGCGTTTTTACTGACTGATTCTATTAAAATTTCGTCTTCGTGCGAAGAAAACACGGCCATTTTGCATCTGTCGCGTCACGGCACTGCCTTGTGAGCGACCGAGTCGCGCGACGCAAGTAGCCGGCAGGCCACGCCCACACGTCGCGCGACTCGGTCGCTTGCATCCGTCAGCACTTCCTATTAATTCATATAAAGCAGTGGGTCGCGGTCGCCGGTCGCGGTCTCGAGTCGCGGTCTCGCGTCGCGGTCGTCTTGATCCGAATGCTACCTTTAGGACAAAAACTCAAAAATCTAATTTTCTAAGTTGACCCAGTATACTATTAAAGGTACGTAGTGTAAAATAATTAAACTACATCATTAAAAAAACATTTGTCTAGTCTTCAATAATCTTAGGACAAAAACTCAAAAATCCCGATTTTTCAGTTAACCTCGTATTCTATTAAGGGTACCTACGTAGTGTAATAATTATACTAAGTAAAATACTAACTTAAATACTAATACCTACTTTAATAAGTTACTTGGAACTCCTCAGCTACCCCGTAAGTTAATCAAACTGGATACATACCTGGAAGAGAAAATGGGAAATTAATAAATGTAACAGTTAAATTTAAGTTTAACATGATAATTAATTAATTATTGTGAATTTCGACATACGAGTAATAACACTATAACAGTACCACGATTCTTTGGACGATTAAATACATTACAACTTATTTTTATTATTATTTATTATACCACATCCTCTTTTGTCTTTTAACGTTACAAATATTTTTATTTAACAACTCAATGTCTGTAAGTAGGTATGACTTTTGATTAAAATTTAAATTTCTGCCATAATTTCGGGAAGGCCTTTGTCCAGCAGTGGACGTCGTCTTTCGACTGAAGCGAACGAACTAACGAACGAATTTCGGATATCGATTTAGTCTAGAAATAAATATTTGGCTACAATATCAGTTTTGAAAATATTAGATTTACTACGATGTTATGATAAAACGTTAATATTCCATTCAAATTCGTAAAATAGTTTAAATTTTTATAAATATGAGAGTAAGAGCTTGTTCCCACAGAGACAGACCGTTTTTTGCAGGAACTTTCTTTTGCAGGATCCTGTTTATACACGTTATAATATTCACATTCACACGAACATCCCGTTTGCAATAGTCTCCAGCAAAAAACTGTATCCGTTGGAATTTGTAACACTTATCAAATCAAATCAAATCAGTTTATTTCGTAAAAGTGGTCTACAAGTTCTTACAATATTAAATGTCTGCACAGTCCACCAGAAGCTGGCATGCAAATATTGTTAACATTATATTTAATACATTAAAAATTAATAAATTACATTTGGGTATTTAATTAATAACTTTTAGTGTCAATTCAATTTAATTAATAATACATAATTTAATTAGCAAATAAGTCGGTTACGTATTAAACACACATAGGTATTTATGTGTTCACACGAAAGTCCAGTTTTGCGGAATCCGGCATTACTCAATCCCGCAAAACTGGGTTGCTGTGGGAACGAGCCCTAAGTTTTTAAATATTTATTATTCCTGACTTGAAAAACGGAGGAAGTTCTCAAAAAAGTGTAACTATGTGTTAACTTTTTGTAATTATTTCCTTGATAGTCGTTTTCGAGCCACTTAGGTACAATACAAAATTATAACTTACAATGTATTCGTTTGAAACTAAGGAAATGGGTGTAAAATAATATCCGAATGGGCAATTTACAGTCGATAGCAACTTTTATTGAAGGAAACTTCGATCTTGTGAAATTACTTAGGCCCACAGTGGAATATGGAGACAGTAAGTTTACCTATTAATTAATTAACAAAACAGGACTATTCCCACCTCTCGTTCCCATCGCTGCAACTCATGTGTATTTATTTATTTTATTTATTTACTTCACTAATTGGGTTTTTATTGGCATTCAAGCTGTAGCCAGGATCTACATCTTGAATGCCAATAAAAACCCAACCAGTGAATGTCTTAATTAGCAAAGTAAATTAAATAGAATTAATCGAGCAGTGGACGTCCTATGGCTGAGATGATGATGATGAATCAAGTAGTAGTGTACGCCTCCCACTAGATGGGCTTACATTGTGAGTCTGTCACAACAAAGTTTGTGCGTTTGTATATTTGTTAAATTGTAAGGGATAATCTCGGGATCTACTGAACCGATTTCAAAAATTCTTTCACCAATAGAAAGCCACATTATTGCTGAGTGTCATAGGTATGAAATACCGAAAAATTCCATATGGACGAAGCCGCGGGCGGAAAGCTAGTAATAAATAAATAGCTTCTACTACACTCACATTTTAGATCGTACTTGCGTTACTGTTTATTCTTATACTATAAAGTCGAAAGTTTTCAAGTTTTTTGCCTTTCTAGTTAATGATTACCTCCAAAGGAACTTCTTTGTTCGCCGCAAAAGTTTCGAACAGAGGGTAGTTTAAAAATACAGAGGAACTGAGGCATTCGTCTCGAATGATTTAACATTATTAGCTTTGTTGTTAAACTGATAGTATATCAAGCTATACACCGGGGTGTATTGTGCGTCTGATAGACATAAGGGCTGAATAAAAATAAATAATATAAAGATATGCCTATGTTCATGAGAAAAAAATAGGGTTCTAATGGTGAAAGAATTTTTCAAGTTGGTCTAGTAGTTTTTGAGTTTAAATTCGTTGCAAATGTGCAATATGCAAATCTTTCCTCTTTACAATATTAAGTTGGAAGGCAGTTGGGAAGCCCATCCAAGTATTTAGCCAAATCAAATCGGTGTAATGTGCGCACTTCCATACACGTCCATACTGATTAACTGCCCGATTTAACTATCGGCCGACAAAAAATCAATGGTCTGCGCCTAGGCTAATAGTATAGGTGCTGACGACAAAACGGTTTGTCAGTCAACTTTACTACCACCTGGAAATGGAAGCCACGTCTTCAAAAATATAGGGAATTTGATTAGACTAATGTACCTATATTATGGAAATTCTACACTTTTGGTTTTGATATTGATTGTAGACCGCATATCACACTGTAAAATTACATTGCAAAATAACACCTATAAATAAATACAACAGTGTTCGTTCATGTCCGTGATTTAAATCCAATCCGACCAATACAATACATCTTTGGACGTCCCTTATAAAGGCAAATACCATATAATATCAACAAAAAGGAAGGATAGTATTTGAAACTATACAGAATAATAACAGCCGGAACCATCTTTCAACTCCCTACTTAATTAATAATTCTTACTTCCCTAAACCCAATGGTAGTTAATAAATAACGTCTGTGGGCGCATGTCGCGTGCCACGGTCATGAATCACGGGCCACGCGAGTCCCGGGTTCGGTGCTGATGGGTATCTGACAGGGAAGAGGTGTTAATGTATGTTGTGAGGAAAGAAAAAGGTTTGTCTTTGTATGATGTTTAATCCTTTTCCATATACAGGGTGTCCCAAAATTTGCATGTCACACTGACACGGGAGGTTAATGGGTGGAAGCACATCGAACAACTCTAATTATGTTCGTAGAAAAATAGTATAAGTGACATAAGAACAATTTTGGTACAAAAAGTAATTTGGTACAATAAAATTGGTCATAATCTCAAAATTCATACTTCTATGGACATAATTGGATATTCGATGCTTTTGGGACAACCTGTATATACTTACAGAACGATTGATTCAATGATTGATGAGGATTAAAGTCATAGGTAGTCCCCCATTTTGCAGTTTTTATTTGACACTGGCAAGTGATAAAAAAGCCCAAAATAAATTCAATAGCTTGTCATTTCAAAGCTTAATTTTCGAACATTCGAGCGCCATCTATTGGCAGACACTCAATAAATTCAAAGGAACCAAAAAAAAAATCAAATTTGGAACCGAACAAACAAAAGTGGTATTTTTAATACCGATACCTCGAAACCACAAGATTATATTCCACGTCCGTGTGTAATGCGAGGTCCGCTCAGAAACACATTTGTGTTGATTCACATCGCCGTAACGGGAGTGCGCGTTGGATCGAGATGCAGTGCATTTACGAAGCTTGTTCCATTTTGCGGTATTTGTTTTATTTGATAGTAGGAAGATAGAAAGAAAAATATTAATTTGGTTATCATTAAAATCATCATCAGCATTTCAGCCACAGGACGTCTACTGCTTTAAAGGCCTCCCCCAATGATTTCCACATCAGCCGGTATTCCTGGCCTAACCTGGTATTACTGAGTGACATAAAAGGCCCATTGTTTGGCCCAAAGGTCAACTGGCAGAGAATGCCATAAGGCATTAAGTTCGCCTTTTGTACTGATTTTTTTGTGCAATAAAGATTTTATTAATAATTTATAACATACTTGTGGCAGTTATAAATTGACGCGGGAAAAGTCACAGACTTAAGCTAGTAAAACAAAACATGGCGTAAGTAATCCAGCTTCATACCCCGCCATAAAATATACAGGGTGTACTCAACGCCTTCGAGATAAGAATTCGATGATAACGCGTAACGAGGTTGGTCAGTCTGACGGAAAATCGAACCCGGGATAAGTGGAAAGATGCCCTGATAACACTGATAAGGACACGGTTTAGTAGAGTTCTGATCTGATCTGATGAAGGACAGGGCTTATTATGACTTATGACCCATTTATGTGTAAAAGTAATAAATAAATAAATAAATGTATAATATAAAAATAAATGTGTTGGTAAGCCGGCGGAAAGCTAATGTACTGAATAAAATTTTCTTGGACTTTTTACATTGCGTCATCTAGCACCAAACTTGACCTTCACTGGTTGGGTTTATATTGGCGGTCAAGCTGTAGATCCTGGCTACACAGGAGTTGCAGCGGTGGGAACGAGAGATGGTAATATAGTCCCGTAGCCCCAAACTAAGCAAAGCTTGTACTATGGATACCAGACAATGGATATTAAAACATCTAAAAAACTTTTTTTTTTCAAACATACATATAGGAAACACCTATTATACTATGAGAGAATCGAACATGCAAACTCGGCGGATTAATCCATAGAATAGAATAACCACTACACCAGAGGACCGAAAAACGACAGTAAAAGCAAGAAACAGTCTACATGGTCTTTAATAATAACAAATGGTTATACAGTGTGAGTCACGTTAAAGTGTACATATGAAAATAGATGAAACTAGACCTATTTTTATCGACAAAAAAGAGGTCAAAAATTTTTTGAGATTTTTTTTTAATTTTTTTTCTTCAAATTACTTATTGTAAAGAAAACGTAATAACTTTTAAACTAAGAGGTATATCCTGATAAAATAAAAACAGTAATAATGCTAAATAACAGGCGATACTAAAAAAATACATAAAATACACAAAAAATGCCATCAAATAATAAAAAATGATACTTTTTGAAAAAAATCTGCTTAAAAATTCGTGTTTTTTTGGTTATTTGATAAATTTCTCCAAAAAATGCCCCTATAACCGGTAGTTTTTATTACTTTGTATTATTCTCTATCATATTACCTTCGTAAAACGAAAAATCGCATATCTCTATACCTATCACAACGTTTGCAATGATAAAAATTTTTGACCTCTTTTTTGTCGATAAAAATAAGTCTAGTTTCATCTATTTTGATATGTACACTTTAACGTGACTCACACTGTATACAAACATACACACTTACATAGAGATTACTGTAATATGCTATTCGCCAAATTGCTGGAAGAATTTATTGCTGCGGTCAAAATGACTAAATGTTAAGATTATGTCAGCTGTATCCATAAGTTCCAGCCTATTCGTGTATTATTAAGTAATACATACTTATTATTTATCCCGATGGTACCATCTCATGACAAACTTGCTTATTTATATTTCTTCAGATCTTGATTTAGTTGGAAAAAATCAAATATTACATTGGCTTCACTTGGAAGCATGTTTTTTACACTAACAGTTCTAAAAAACCGTTTATAGTTCACAACATCTACCAACTCCCAACCACCAGACCCAAAAACTAAAATAATCTACAAAGATTGATTGCGCACTTACGCTTCTTTCGCAAAGAGCGCACCAAAAATGCACGAAAATTAGAGTTCGCGCGACCGAATGGATTCTGTGCCCACTCAAATTTATGTTGGTACCCTTGCATAAATTGCAGTCCTGTTAAACGTATCCATTACGTGTTGACGGTGCTTAAAGTGCAGTTCCGTCGGTGCAATTTATCGAGTCACGCGCGAACGCGTCAGGAATGTTTTAGGGAAATTGCAGTTTAAACAAAACTGGACGACTAGTTAAAAAAGTGTTTGGATTGGATTAGTGAAATAGTGAATTTGGGTGGAGATACATGTTTATTTCGTGTTTGTGTGTGGAGCGCTACATGTTAATACTGTACAGTTTTTTAAGTGTGGGCCAGTTAATAAATAAAAAATCAAAATAACGTCTTGCTCCCAGCATAGTCTAAAATACATCTTAGATAGATTGCAGAAATAGTATATTTCCTTTCAAGTGACTTTGAGTCTTATTGCTTTTAAGACAGAAAATAATAAGATTTTCAACTTTTTGTCGCTAAAAACGTTAATGTTACGCCGGATACTCATTAGCTAACTATAACCGTTGCATGCACTGTAACCAAAAAACATAGTGTGTGGTTCGTAGGTTAGCGAATATTCGTTTCTTTCTTCCGTAGTTACAAGTTGCAAAACTAGTCTAGTCCACAACACGGCCTCTTAAGCGCGCACTCCGTGCCCTGGCGCGGATCCAAACCGCTAGCGGCCGAGATGACGAGTCCTACTCGTTATCGCGACTTGCGCACTCACGGAACTGCGGCTTAATTAAAGAATCACTTGAGATCAGATCGAGAAATGATTTTTCCAAAAGTCCTTTGAAGAAGACTTTTGGGTTAAATAGGCTGTTTTAATTCAGGTTTTGATTGCAACTCATGTGTTATATGATGTTACGGAATAAGTAAGGTACAAATGTCGCAATTTCGAAAACATGGTAGATTTATTTCGTTTTTGAGTCCTGTCTTTATTTCAGTACCAGCCGATATGTAGTCCCGAAGAGGTGGTAGGGCTAGCTAAGGATTTGTTGAACTGGCATGAAAAGTGCCTACAATGTACGTAAGTACTAATAAAACACTTTCATGGACAGTGAACTGCTATAGCATTCATAACAATTAAACTGCTATTGTGTCTGTTACTGTCTGTGAAAGTGTTAAAAAAAATACCCATCCAGGGTTGCAAGTCATGGATGATCCAAGAATGGCTTAACTACTAGGTATTCGCGCATCACTACAAAAAATACAGTGTAGATGTCGCCTTAAAAGCGACAAAGAACATTGTATTGTTTAAAATAAATTTACTGTCGCCGTATCCCGTTAAAAATGCATTTTGTTCTAGCTGCTGAACATAATTGACACGGGCCCAATCAACAAGATGGTTGAATTTACATGTTATTCGAAAACCCCGATTCGGATGAAGGGGTGTCGATAAAATCGCAACTTCACGCCGTATCGAGTTACCGTACAAAAATGTTCGTGTTGGTACATAGCGTTAAGATAATACATTTGGTGTGGGAGCCTTTTGTTCTGCACTTTAAATGACTGACAAATATGGTCACGCTCGTGTTTTGTTTCAACGCGTGATTTCGTCCTAGTACCCATCGAGTAGATTCTACTTTGGGTAGCAGTGCAGTTGCTAGGTTCGCCTGTTTCTAGTTTAATAACACAAGCATATTTTTTAATTATGTTTAAGTTGTGCTGGAAAAGCAGATGTATTATGTATTATGGGTCGTGGTTTACGAGTCGTCCTATAGTGCATGCAGAAACTGCATGTATAAAGTATGCGGACGGCGATAAAAGTCAGGTTAACTTGGCATTTCGAGGTAGGTAAGTTGATAAGTACTTGAAACGACTGATTTAAATTAGTAAAAAAAAAACCTTTGCGAAGTACGAGTATCACGCTACCTTACTCGTTCGCTCCTGGATTGGAGACGTCCTAAAAAGGCAATGGACACGACAACTAATAGGGGAACTCAATGGCTAGAGACCCCTATTGTCCAGTTCCCTTTGTCCAGCCAACATGAGGAAGAAGAAGAATATATTTCATTCCAACCCAAAACTTTTCCCGCAAACAATTTCAAAAGCGAACTAAAACATCCATTCAAAATAACGAATTAACTCACAGTTTGCGCATCGGCGTTCGTTTAACGAAGTTAAAACAAAAGCGGCTTATAAATCGCCGCAACAAATGGAGCCACTACGTTAAGATAGCATCAAGAGACAATACCAAACGCTACATAATTTATTATGTAGCGCAAAAACAAGGAACCGCGGGTTTATGTTCGAATAACCGGGACACACAGATGGCAAGAATGACGAACATTAGGGCGAGCAGAAACTATTTTTTGATGAAGTTATTCTCGTTAAAAATTCAACTATACTACCTTGTTTTTAATTATGTCTGTTTTTGTTCTTATTCTTGATACACGAGTCATTCATGATGCAGTTCGACCCAAGCGGGAACTTTTGCGTCTCATTTCATTGGAAGAAGTTTTACACAAATTCCACAAATTTTGTGTCATTTCCAGGTTTGAAATGCTCTAAGTCATAATCTGGGGTTTGATTTATTGATTCAGTTAGATAAATGTAACAAACAACTAGACAGTTACTTTTACAGTTGCAGTGTATTAATGTAAAAGTAGATTTAACACATTTGGACTCTGATATAAAGTCAATAAACTTGCTTGTATCTACATTCAAATATACATGTTTTGATCAAAATTGCGTATTTGTTTATGCATGGCAAGGCAGGCATTTGACTGCAATCGCACCTGGTGTTAAGTAAGATGCAGTCTAGGATGGTATGGTACATGTCTGCCCTGTAAGCTGTAAGTGTTATTAATTGATAAATCAACTTACAGGCGCTAGGCGTGGTCTTAAGATCGCTTGCAATGTATTGTAATGATAAAGCTTTCCATCCTTTCAGCCCATGTGTCAACATAGCAAACTAACATACGCCCCCGTCATAGGGCGGGCGGCCTAAAAATTGGTTTTGGTCCGCTGGGGCGTAATATTAATTCGTTCGGATGGGGTTAGGGCAGCTCATGCTGACCAGTTTAACTGTGGTTGATTGATGATAAAAAGAAAGGATAATATTCTTATTTCTTGACTAATACAAAAGCGAGTAATTCTTTCTGTATGTTACGTTTTTACGCTTAAACCACTGAACCAGTCAAGAAGGTATGTCAGATTTTGGTATAGATTGAAAGTTAGAGAAGGAAATGCGCTAGTTTTATTATCAAAAATAGATTTTCAGTGGCTAAAATAGGGAGTGAAGAAACTGCTACTGATAAAAACGTATTATTTTGTGTTTGATTCATAAATAAAATTATTTTTATCTTGAAGTTAGCGATAAAACAATTAAACACAAAAGAGACGCTATAATTTTGGAGGTCTTATCGCTATAAAGTGATCTCTTCCAGACAACCAACCCATAGGCCGTATACAGAAAGAAAGCTGGAAACTTATACTAGCGCTGGTCCGTTTGTTCACAAAGGAAGCAAGTTGAATGGAATTTTATATGGCAGCGTCCAGCGCTGACCAGCGCTTGTTGAAACTTGTCGGCGCCGTCCAGTGCTTATTGACGCAAGTTTATATATTTTCCTGCGCGGGCTACCAGCGCTGTCAAGCGCCGGTAAGCGCTTATAAGTTTCCAGCTTTCTTTCTGTATACGGCCATAGAGTTCAGAATCAGAATCATCATTTATTTGCTATAAATGTGGTACAGTTGTTGCAGATAGGTAGGGTATTGTCATTTATTTGATAAAATCTTTCAATGGATCGCCATTTTCACGTTTGCTTTCAAGATGGCTGCTATTAAGTGAATTCATTGGGAATCTGCATTAACAAAAGGAGTTGTTGAAAACTAAACCGTGTATAAGATCCGGAAACCCACTTTGCTGAAGCATAAAGAACACACGGAATTAAATTTCACTGGATGTGACTTAAAACTTCTGTTACAAATTGCAAATTTTTAAATAACTTGAAAAAAGTGCCTATGGTGGTCCGACGACCTCATATAGGTAGCAGGAAGGCGCTGGATGCAGGCCGCTACCTTTATGATGTCGTCGGTCCTCCTTTTGGGTGGACGTCCTACGCTGCGCTTTCCGGTACGTGGCTTCCACTCCAGAACATACCGTACTATGTTCCCTGTCCATTGCTAAAAATTCGGAAATCTTAGAATGCAGTTCTCTTTCTTTTAAAAAATAAAGGAATATTTTCTTTGAGTAAACTTTTCTATCCACAGTATTAAGAGTACTTTTCCTCAAGGTGGCATTACAAAATTCCACCCTGTATGTTGATGTGCTGTCGTCTGTACATCCAGCAAACCCTAGATCCTTTCGAAGACGTTATTATATTGCGCAGTTCAAGACCGACAGATGATATTGTGCTAGCACAATACTGTTATAAACCTCTAAAGGTGAACACACACTGGGTTAGAGCGGCGACTCACGGGTATATGTTTGCGCAGGGACCGCTGCGTTTTTATGGGAGCATGCATTAAAAACACTTGAAATTAGTGTTTTTACACTCAACGGGGTAGCTCTGGACCTGCATCTCATTGGAAGCGAGCTTCATTCATGTAATATGATAAAATAATATGTAAAAGTAAGAAGTATATTAGCGTCAAAGACTTGTCAGTTGAAGGCGGAGTTGCACCGCCTAACTTTAACGGTAACTATGACGATAACCGGTGCTTTTTGTATGTAGTTTGACAGATTTTTGACGTTTGTCAAAGTTATGTAAGATGGTGCAACCTAAGCAACGAGTAGCCTAATCTGACACTTCGCTCAGAGATGTTGAACGAGGCGAGGCCTTATCACAGACCGCATTTGCAACGCAGCGTGTCTGACCACAATTTTAAACCGTATGTCGCATTGCATCTTCTATCCAAAGACCAAATAAAATAAATTCAGTCCACTAGAAAGCAGATTCGCAGCATTATGATATTACTGTGGAACTTTATACTTTGTGTCTATTGTTTTCACAAATGGTATCGGTTTATCAGATAATTGAATACGAATATCTTTGTTTCCATGAAATAACTACACTCAACATCAAATAAACCGCACCTTCCGCGACGCGAACTTTAAAGATTTTCTTCTGACACAATCATGGTACCCCAACAATATTGGTGTTATTTGAAAGCCCAATAAATATCCTTAAAGAAAAATACATTTCATTTCTAAATAAATGATTAACATTTACCATAAACGTAACTTGAAAATAGACCTCACTTTGGGCTCACCTCTGGGATCAATTAGACTATTTTTTTATGGTTATAAAACCAAATAAAGATCTCACGTGTCCTCTTTAACAGATGGATAGCGATTAATCCCAACTTAACAGTTTTATAGTCATAAAAAATAGCTATAGCGTAACTACCTATTTTTTTGAAGAAGTGACTCTGGATCCTTGTAAAGACACATTTTTGGGGTAAAAACCTTTCCTTTAATGAAACGAAGTTTAGAACTAGGCTTTCAAATGTTGGTGGGAAGTGGGAATGCATACGTTTGATAAGTGCTTGTCGCGGGAGGTGCGATTTATTTGATGCCGAGTGTATAATAAAGTCAATCGATTTAAACTTTGCCATGAAAAAAGGCTAAGTAAATTGGACAATAAATTCTATCTATCACCATCTAACTTTAACATAAAATAACAAACGTCTTACAAATTCCATACAAACACAGGCATCTGAGGCTTAGAATGTGTTCTTAAGTGGCCACCACGGACCGGAAGCCGGCCGAAGGCCTCTCACACGGCGGACCGACGATCTGGTGAAGGTCGCGGGAAGCACCTGGATGCAGGCAGGACCATTCGTGGTCTCTGTTTTAATACATTTTTGTGAATGACTGGCAGAAAATGCCTTATGGCACTTAGTTTGCCATATATGGTAGCTAAAGCCTGGTCCGTGAGCACGTAGAATTTTGTCCAATGACCCCAAGCTACCCATCCTTATCGCTCGCGCGTAATTATGTTGCTGTCGCGCTCGCACACTCACTGCGGGCGCCCGTCACACAGTCGCGACAGCAATATAAATACGCGCGAGCGATAAGAATGGGTAGCTTGGGGTCATTGGACAAAACTCTACGTGCTCACGGACCAGGCTTTACCTACCAAAATGTTTGGTGGATGACTGGGAGAAAATGCCTTATGGCATTTAGTTCGCCATATTATGTGGCAATTTATGTAAATGTAAGACTGAACTGAGCACTTTATATTTTGAAGACAAAAACTAAAAGTTGTCCGCTCTACTATAGCGCATGCTATTGTATGTGTATTATTGTGCCATTCTAAAATAACGGCACGTCAACTTTATTGTTCTAAACATTAATATTAAGCATTTTCTTATTTAAAAATAGATTATTAACGTCCCGACGTTTAATTAACTTTGGAAGCTCTACAAAAACTTAAGTGAATGTCAGCTTTTAAAGCTCAGAAAATGTTCCAGTTTGCACAAACAAGTTTAGTTTATCAAAGAAAAGCCATTTTATTAAATAAACAACCTTTGTTAGCGAACTGATTGGAATTTTAATGCGAATTACTTGGAATAAATTGTTTAAATAAACAACATTTTTAATGCATCGTTTGAGACAAATTGACAAAGTATGGTGTTTTGATGTTAATGGCACAAATGAATGCTTTATAACTATTCCAAATATGTATTGTGATTATGTGTAAACTAGCGGCCACCCGCGACTTCGTACGCGTGGGTCCCGTTTTACCCCCTTAGGGGTTGAATTTTTCAAAATCCCGTCTTAGTGAACTCCTACGTTCTAAAATGAACCCCCATGCAAAATTTGAGACTCCTAGCACTTGTAGTTTCTGAAATTTCGTGATGAGTGAGTCAGTCAATCAGTGAACATTATTTTGCTTTTATAGATATAGATTCCTCGTGTAAAACTGTTTTTACGTACCCAGCAAGATTCGAATTCTCAACAGCAATCTAACTGTAATGCAGTCAAAAACTCCTCTCAATTTGCAATTGAGTCTCAAAATGGCTGCCTCATTAAGAAGACTGTAGAACTAATCGGCGATCGAATATTCTGCTCGCCTGTGCTCGTTAGAACGACCAGAACATTTAAGTCTATTAGAGGACTATTAGAGAGTATTTAATAGCCTCCAAATAAAACACTAGACAGAATGGCTCCTGCGGGCTGCCTGTTACACCGACGCGTAATGTCAATTGAGACAAACACGATCAGATGTAACATACAACGATTTGAAAAAGAGAGATACATAATCTATACATATACAGGGTGGAATTTTGTAATGCCACCTGGAGGGAAAGTACTCTTAATACCGTAGATATAAATTTTTACTGAAAAAAAACATTCCTTTATTTTTGAAAAGAAAGAGAACTGCATTCAAAGATTTTCCAAAAGTTTTCGAAAATTCACTATCATACCATACAATTTTCTGTAAAATAATTAAAATAATTTAAGATTTCATGGTTTTCCTTTCATTTGATTTATCATGTTTGTTAGAGAGATTTCATCCTTATAGTTAACCCTAACGATCGATGTAATAAAAATACAGGGTGTGATTTTTTACAGATTTTAGTTGGTTCGATTCCCGGGTGTGACAAGCAAATTTTTGGAAAACTTTGAATGCAGTTCTATTTCTTTTCAAAAATAAAGGAATGTTTTCTTTGAGAAAAATTTTCTATCTACAATATTAAGAGTACTTTCCCTCCAGGTGGCATTACAAAATTCCACCCTGTATATAAAAGAAAGTCGTGTTAGTTACTCCACTTATAACTCAAGAACGGCTGAACCGATTTAGCTGAAAATTGTCGGGGAGGTAGTTTAGAGCCAGGAGAAGGACATAGGATACTTTTTGTCCCGTTCGAAATAAAAAAAAAGTCTGCTTATTTATTGCCAGAGGCGGAACAAAGTTCGCCGGGTCAGCTAGTAGATTATAAAAATTTCGTTACATTGTTTAGTATCGATTTTTTTAAATAAGATAAAAATGTCTAGTTTCCATCGTTATCATCATGTAATTTAGTCTTTAAAACGATGTTGTTTTACTTACAGAATCTAAAAGAAAATTAGGCCTACTCTTCCCACGCTGGTCAGACAAGATGGCGATGGCGAGGCCTGATGTTCGCATATTTGTCACTTAATCGCCTCTTAAAACAGTAGGTACCAGTCGAAGATGGACTGCAGACCGCAAACTGCAACCGCAAACAGCAAATCTCTATGAAATGCCCCCTGCGGCTTGCAGCTGCGGCGCGCGCCGCGTTGCAGATTTCATAGAGTTTTGCAGTTTGCGGTTACAGTCTGCGGTCTGCGGTCCATCTTGAACTTATACCTAAACGGTAACGGGAATAGTGGGAGTGGTCCTATTCTAAATGAGCCAGAACCACACGTTACCGTGCGTTGGAGTTAGTCGAAACGAGGCTAGAGAATAAGGTAACGATATTTACCTGTCATTGGACCCTCAGCTACCTTTACGATGTCGTCGGTCCATCTTGTAGGTGGACGTCCCACGCTGCGTTTTCCGGTACGCGGCCTCCATTCCAGAACCTTTGTTGAACCGTGGACCGACGGCATCGTAAAGGTAGCAGGGAAGCGCTGGACGCAGGCCGCTACCAATCGATCAACGTGAAAGCATTGGGGGAGGCCTATGTTCAGCAATGGACGTCCTTTAGCTGAAATGATGATGATGATGATGTACCCTCAGCAAAATTAATCAGAAGAACATGGAAGGTTGGTAACAAACGGTGTGAATACCACCATACCCCGCTCGCCACGGTGTGACGTCACGCCACGTGCTAACCGTTCCCCATTACCTGTAAACAAATCGGCATCCCACGTGGATGGATTCCACAGGCGATGTTTATTTAAGGCTATTGCCGGGGCGTAATGGCGCCTGAATCATCACGGTAAAAGCCTGTTTATGTTATACTAGCTTTTGCCCGCGGCTTCACCCGCGTGAAATTTAGTGTCACAGATCGTCATAAATTATCCTACTATAATCCCAACTAATATTATAAATGCGAAAGTAACTCTGTCTGTCTGTCTGTCTGTCTGTTACGCTTTCCCGCTTAAACCTCGCAACCGATTTTGATGAAATTTGGCATAGAGATAGTTTGAGTCCCGGGAAAGAACATAGGATAGTTTTTATCCCGGTTTTTGAAACAAGGACGCGCGCGATAAAGTTTTTCTGTGACAGACAAAATTCCACGCGGGCGAAGCCGCGGGCGGAAAGCTAGTATTTATTATAAATGCGAAAGTTTGGATGTCTGGATGTTTGTTACTCTTTCACGCAAAAACTACTGAACGGATTTTGATGAAACTTTACAGTACTATTGTTTATAACCCCGAATAACATATAGGCTATAATTTATGTCAATCTGTGACAAACGAAATTTCACGCGGGTGAAGCCGCGGGAAAAAGCTAGTAGCCTATATGTTAATCTGGGTTACAAACAATAATACTGTAAAGTTTCAATAAAATCCGTTCAGTAATTTTTGCGTGAAAGAGTAACATCCAGACATCCAAACTTTCGCATTTATAATATTAGTAGGACTAGCTGTGCCCGCGACTTCGTACGCAAAATCGTTTGAATATTTTTTCAACATTTTTCATGGATTGGATACTCCACTCGTATTGCTTATTTTTATGTAAGACAAGGCAGGTATTTGACCGCACTCGCACTTGTGTTAAGTGAGATGCAGTCTAGGATGGTACATATCTGCCCTGTAAGTGCCTATTCACTCTCGCCTTGAAAAGGCCCGGATTATAGTGTTCAGGAAAGACAGCAGCAAGATGCTCTCCACTCCTATTGGTTATATATAGGGTGTTTTGTTGTAATTTGTCCAATTAAATCAGTATCCTTATAGATTACTAGCTTTTGCCTGCGGCTTCACCCGCGTGAAATTTAGTTTGTCACAGATCGTCATAAATTATAGCCTATTTCGGGGTTATAAACAATAGTACTGTAAAATTTTATCAAATTCGTTCATAAGTTTTCGCGTGAAAGAGTGAGCCCGTATTCACAAACATTACTATGAGGTCTCACATTGCGCGTGGTCGCACAGGGTGACACACGAACCAATCACAGAGCTCTATTCAACGCTGTGCGTTCGATTTGCTGCTTCACTTAAGCAAGCATCGTTTGTGAATACGGGCGTAACAAAGAATTTCTATCTGTAACAGAGAGTTACTGTTAGATAAGTTCTTTTAGGTATTTTATTTTGTTTCATTATTTTTTTGCTATCAAAGCTAGCATGATTCAGTTTAATTTAATAATGGCTTCGATGTTTTAAAACATTTTTTGTCAGTTTATCTTTACTTCAAAAAAACATTATAAACGTCTAGTCGTCTAATAATAAAAATCTTCGTCCATTATTTTAATTTTCCACTCACATTATATTAAGATCTTATTTTACGAAAACAAAAACACTTGAGCCATTGTGTTCTAAACAATACCTCTTAATATAATGTTTCCCGCGTAATAAAGAAAAAATGAATATTCCCCAAAATAATTTAACGGATTACATGGCAAGGACATAGATCACTTCGCCCGTTTTACATGAAATATATTGTGATAATATCTTCTAAGAAAACCATGAAAACGTTTAGAAATAAAGCCGCTGTATTTTAGGCAGATTTTTCGAGAATACACTAAATTTTCGGGGCATTGTTGTGTTTCTGTGTAATACATTATTAGCCCTAATACTAAATTTGTAAGGAAACTTAATTTATTTCACGAGTCTTCAAAGCGCTACGAGTTTGATGATAAAATTTAGCCTTTTAGCGATATTTAACGTTATCTGACAGATAAACCTATGGTTTACCAATGGGAATAAAAAAATCGACTTTAAACTCAGTAATTTACTTTTTAACCCAAAGTTTGTACTGTCCTTTTACACTTAAGAAAAGTAACGCCCGTATTCAAAAACGTTGCTTGCTTAAGTGAAACAGCAAATCGAATGAAGCAAATCAATGAAGCAGCACCACAGCGTTGAATAGAGCTCTGTGTCCTCTGTGATTGGTTCGTGTGTCACCCTGTGCGTCCACGTGCACTGTGAGACCTCATAGAAATGTTTGTCAATACGGGCGTAAAATCTTTAGGTCTAAATTAATTTTGAACACAGACTTAATTCGACTTAAGTCTATACGTCATTTAATTCGTCACTCCCAAAAACCATCCTCGACCATATTGTTCCATAACGGGCACATATTAAACCGTACAATACACTACGGCGTCACCACACTACTAGTACCTAACAACATTGTTGGTTTAATTAAATTCGGTGTCCCACAGAGTGGATATTGTCGCCAGCGTGAATTTACAAGCATTCCTCGATGCTGGGTTATTAACAAAAACCTTCTAATAAATTCCGATAAATAAGCTACGCTCAGAATCTCACTCAAGGAAAATAAATAAAGTTCATTTATCCTCAGTAAGCCGGCCTTCTCTCTTTAATTTTTGAAACAAAAAATATCTTTTTATCAATTTCACAACGGCTTATGTTACGGCAACTGAATCAAAGATGATTATTATACGACAGAAAAATTACATCGGGTTAACCATTTCTTGTTCGAATCCCGCGGGGACAAAATATGAAGCATGAGCTTTTCTAATTAATTTTATATTATTTTTTCTCATGATGTATTTGTATACTCATGGGCATGACTGTGGTGATTACCTTCCCGGTTGAAAAGAGAAACCTTACTATGAATCGAATCCAGAATCTCTCACTGAAACCTATCAGGCATAAATGCAGGCTTAGCCTTAACAATAATGTGTTCTCCCCCTAACAACGACAGAACAAGATGTCAGATTCTTATTATCCTTATTGCTTAATTTGACTGTCAAAAACACTTCAATTCCCGCTCAAAAGGCTGTATCTAGGAAAAATCTTGTACAAGGCAAATTGGAGTGCTCCTCCTCCAGTCAGATAGCATCTAAGGGTACAAGTGTACATTTCCCGCGGCCTTAAGTCCGTAATTGGATACGAGGCTAAAATGAGCGCTCGGAGCCGCCGTGTGATTGTTCTGGGCCTTTTTAATAACAACCCCACTTGGTGCGGGGATGGAGTAACGCTAGATGTGTCTCTTTTTAATAGAAATATGAAAGTGAGCGTATCAGAAAAAATAATGTGGCGACATCGACGCGCCATACTAGTGGTAGTCAATACCCAACAGATGCCGCTTTTGAACCTATGTGGTTGATCATCAAATCCCACAATAGATTTTTTTTTACAGTTGTGTCACGTGAGGAAATGTAATTTTAAATAAGGTGAGCAATATTTCTCTAACTAATCAAATTGTATAGTATAACTTTCATTTCTGACCGCAGATACCTCGCGCCTTGTATGATTGACTAAAGCAAATTAAGCACTGAGCCATTCTGTATATCTGAGCTATTTGACTGACGGTTGACTGTCAATGTTCATTTGTTTTTTGAGTTTTTTCTCCTGCCACTTTTTTAAAACCTGTTATTCTTTGCCACATCCAGTTTCATATTGTCTATGGGCAGTTCCGAGGCCTATACGTGCCCTTTATTGGCCTACGCCCGTCTAGATAGTTGGATCGAGCCCATTCTTGTACCGCACTGTTATTATATCTTACCGGATTGCTAGCTCTTTTGCTTTTTATAAGAAAAAGAGAGACGTAGGAAACTGATGTTTGACATTGTTCATAGCGAGAACGAAATTAAAATCTTGACCCATATTTGGCACATTAATGTCAATCAATAACTAAATCTTGGCCCATATTTGGCACATAATGTCAATTAATAACTAATTGAAATAAACCTTTTATATGGGAAGGAAGAAACTGACGTTTGACACCGTTTTGTTCATAGCAAGAACGAAATAAAAATATATCTTGGCCAATGGTAAATCGTGGGTTCGATTGAATTGAATAAGGGACATAAGCGATTTATGTGCTTCTAGATAAAACGGCCTAAGTCTTTATTCTGAAATATGTATGTTAAATCATTAAACGCTTCTTATCTTATCTTATTTTAAATTATTTATGTCCCTAAGCACAAGGACTTAGCTCTGTTTGCTCACGAAATAAAGATCTTTAGCAGTAATTTACCAAAATAAAACTAAAGTCTCGTATAATTTAAATATTCATTGTCTAGATCTGGCAAAGTTCGTCTGAATCACTGAATTATTCAGATGTAATTAGATATTTCGACTTTGTAATTAAGCATGTACTAGTTTATTTGATGTCTAAGGAATTACTACGAATTTAATAACAATGCTAGCTGCTGAAGAAAGAAAACTTGGATCTTATAAAATTCGGAACGATGTTATTTGACAGAAAAAATCTATGGATGAAGTAAATCTCCTGATTTTTCTATAAAAAAATTTAGCTGACCCGGCAAACTTCGTACCGCCTATGTTCATCAGAAATAATGGAGGATTCTAATGGTGAAAGAATTTTTCAAATCGGTCCAGTAATTTTGGAGCATATTCAAAACAAGCAGTTAAATCTTTAAAGGCCAATGACAATATTCATTTGTTTTTTTTTTTCTCTGTGACCAATCACGACCTTTGCATGTGTGTGTAATTTTCTATATAAATAAAAATGAATTGATGTTCGTTAGTCTGATTAAAACTCGAGAACGGCTGGGCCGATTAAGCTGATTTTGGTTTTAAAATGTTTGTCGTAGTCCAGGGTAGGTCTAAACGGTGAGCAAATACGCGCGCGATATTGTTTTTCTGTGACAAACAAAATTCCACGCGGGCGAAGCCGCGGGCGGAAAGCTAGTAGAAAATAAAATCACTGGCCATTCTTTTGAATTTTTTAATTTATTTCGTTCCATTTTTAAAATCTGTCATTCCAAAAAACGTTACAAATAAAAACTGCCATCTCATTCTTAAGCCTTTTTGGGTTAACGACGGACATAAAGCCGGGTACACACTTAGCGAAATTAATCATATACGATCAAATCTCTTTATGGGCGCCATAAAACGATGTGATGTTACCTATTACCGTGGTCTATGACCTGCCATAGACGGGGGTCTATTAGTTTCGCTTTTACTGCAGTTTTGTGGGAAAATGATAATGTGACAAGTTTATGTAAGTACTTATGGCCATCTTGTAACTCATGAAACAGAATAACGCCCTTATTCACCTTGGACATTTTACACTGCGCCTCTAGTCCCAAACTAAGCAAAGCTTGTACTCTATGGGTACTAGACAACGGATTTAACATACTTAAATAGTTTTTTAAACATTACTATGAGGTCTCACAGTGTGGTCGCACTGGGTGACACACGAACCAATCACAGAGCTCTATTCAACGCTGTGCGTTCCATTTGCTGCTTCACATAAGCAAGCATCGATTGTGAATCGTTCGTTTGTTCGTTTCAGCCGAAAGACGTCCACTGCTGGACTAAGGCCTCCCCCAAGGATTTCCACAAAGACCGGTCCTGCGCCGCTTGCATCCACGTACCTCCCGCGACCTTCACCAGATCGTCGGTCCACCTAGTGGGAGGCCTGCCCACGCCTTAGCGAGCGTGCTATGCTCGGAGTTTCCCTGCGTGATCGAATCAGAAATGAGGAGATCCGTAGGAGAACCAGAGTGACTGACATAGCCCGCAGAATCGCTAAAATCAAGTGGCAGTGGGCGGGGCACATAGCTCGAAGAGCTGATGGCTGCTGGGGCAGGAAAGTTCTCGAGTGGCGACCACGGGCTGGAAAACGTAGCGTGGGCAGGCCTCCTACTAGGTGGACCGACGATCTGGTAAAGGTCGCGGGAAGAGCCTGGATGCGGGCAGCGCAGGACCGTTCATTGTGGAAAACCTTGGGGGAGGCCTTTGTCCAGCAGTGGACGTCATTTGGCTGAAACGAACGAACGATAAGCAAGCATCGATAGTGAATACGGACATATTATTCTCTGTTTGTTAATAAATATTCTAACTGTCCCGAAAAGGAATAGGGTCTACCTGAGGCTAGGTCTAATTAAGACATGTCAGACGGCTGTTTAATTAAGTCTAAGGCTGGTTTTAGTGTCATGCGGACCGTCCGGTGCGGACCCGCTCCGCTCGGCCAATCTGTATGAACTTCTAGGGAGCGTTTTAGAGTAATGCGGTCCGGAGGAACCGCTCCGCTCCCTAGCAGTTCATACAGATCGGCTGTGCGGAGCGATCCGCACTGACAGTCCGCGTGACACTAAAACCAGCCTAACAAGTTGTGACCTCACAACGCACGATCCCTTCGAAGTTTGAACTCTTTTTCTTGTATTAATTTCGTTGCGGTTAGGACAGCTTAACCTTTCCCTGGGATAAAACATAACTTTCACTGATGGGTTTGTATTGGCGATCAAGTTGTAAATTTTTGCTACACAGAAGTAGGAATAAGCCTAGACAGATTTCGTATGTATGAAAGTACTAGCTTTCCGCCCGCGGCTTCGCCCGCGTGGAATTTTGTCTGTCACAGAAAAACGTTATCGCGTGCGTCCCTGTTTCAAAAACCGGGATAAACCGGGACTCAGACTATCTCTATGCCAAATTTCATCAAAATCGCTTCAGTGGTTTAGGCGTGAAAGCAACACAGACAGACAGACAGACAGACAGACAGAGGGACAGACAGAGTTACTTTCGAATTTATAATATTAGTATAGAAGTATAGATTTGTGTTAATACATTCAAGAGATTTTTATCGATATCTTTCATTTAATAACGTCCCGTCTATCAAATAAATATATTTGCTAATAGCCAGCACTAGGATGTGTGGATGTGTTATTTATGTGCTCTAAGTGGAATTTCCGTAAAATAAATTTAATTCCGCAAGTTACAGCACCAGCCCAAAATATCGATAAGTGCTCTAATGCCCGTTTTCACCATCAATCCCTAATTTTTAAGTGACCCCTGTGAAAACGAAATTTCTGTTTATATGTTAGAATATGGGTCACTTAAAAATTAGGGATAGATGGTGAAAACGGGCATAAGTGGAATAGGCCAGGTGCTCAAAGTGGAAAAACCCATAGCACATCGTTGTGTTCTTGACCTTAGCCCTCATCATATGCATGTGTTTATCCCACAAAACATTCTAAACGGGAAATTCCCAACATGTCCATATCTCGATACTACCACGACGCCCGGCATTCCCTGTGTTCCCGTGCTTCCCGTTACATTGAGGACATTAGTGCACAACGTGCAGGTAATATCTCTTCAACGACCAGAATAACCTGGTCGGTCATGAGAGGCATGTTGGTAGTAAAAGATAGGGAGTGGAGTGTTGAGAGAGGTCTGAGTAGGCTGGACGCCTTAGCTGAAGACAGCGAGAGCATACGGGGTGATATTGTGAGCAGGGAATGATGTGGTTATTTTTTTAATTCGGACCAAAGGTCATAAGGCAATTTGAAAACAAAGGCTGAGTTGCACCACCTAACTTTAACAGTAACTATGACGATAACCGGTGCTTTTTGTATGGAATTTGACAGTTTTTTGACTTTTGTTAAAGTAAAAATAAGATGGTGCAACCCAGCCTGTCATCATGTAAATCATTTCATTTCAATCATCAGATTCATGCACACCTAAGGTGTCTATTAAAATTAAATGATGAAGAAGACTTTAAAAAATCGTCTGCCTCAGACTTCATTAAAACGTAAGATTCGCTTGCGACCTTTTTGAAGTTTGAAACTGATGTCAGATAAAGCACTTAATGTAGTATTCAAATGTAAAAATACCCGAAGTGTCACATTTTATCTTTTTTTCTACTCCCTCCATTCCATTAATTACATAAGACAATAAGCGGTCACGCACAAAATAACCTCCCCTATGTCCCCAAAACAGTTCGTCTCGGAGACGTCCATTTAATCCTGGCATCCATCACTGCTGCCGTGTTCCCTGCTGTCTCACAGAATATAGGTCACGAGAGGGGCAGGGCAGGTCTTCGTACCCTGGTTGCTAATCGAAATCAGAGATGTTAGGTCCGATTCCGATTCCGAAGATTCGGAACTTCCGATTAATTTCACACCTACCGAATAAAATAGATTTTCAATCGGAAGTTATATCGGTCGATGCATAGCAGCTCCCGTTTCTTCTGTCGATTAATCTTTCACTTGTTTTGTTTCTTAATTGGAATGTTGTGCGTTCGTGCTTCAAATAGGTACTTAAGAGAGTTTTTAATTAGTTTAAACTAGCTTTCCGCCCGCGGCTTCGCCCGCGTGGAATTTTATCTGTCGCAGAAAAACTTTATCGCGCGCGTCCCTGTTTCAAAAACCGGGATAAAAACTATCCTATGTCCTTTCTCGAGACTCAATCTATCTCTATACCAAATTTCATCAAAATCGGTTCACTGAACTTCAGTGTTTTAATCGTGAAAATAAGACAGACAGACAGAGAACGTTATTTTCGCATTTATAATATTAATATAGATTGTGTTTTATTTTCTTAAACCTGCCATTAAAACATCTCTCTTCTGCCCCTGCCTCCGATTCCGGTTTTGATATAACCACATCCACAACATCACTAATCGTAAGGATGACTGTTTAGACGTATGTAGGTTGTGGCACTGGTAGTAATGTAGGACAAGTATTGTTCGTGGTTTACTTATTTTGGGAGTTATGATAGCGACTTGGAGAATGTGGGGTTTGGCTAGGCGAGGAAATTGGAACCTAGTATTCGTTCATTTCAAACAAATGCCATCAAATTCTAATTCTAATATGTAGTTCATTCAGTTCATATGCACTTTCCAGGGCACTTCCCAAATATAGCTTGCCCTACCACAACTTCGGGACAACATTTGGGCTGGTCGTGGTTGTGGCATCGACTGCTGGAGAAAGGCCTCTTCCAAAGATTTCCCAATGGCATTTTACTTTAGGTTCTACCTATGTATTTCATAAGGAATTACTACTTGCGTTACTCTTTGGTTTTCAATTGAATATGTAAAAGTAAAGGGATTTTTATCAGTAAAAGTAATGTGTAATAATTAACTTTTAAAAAAAATAAAACCGACTTCAAATGCGTGAACACAAAAAAAAAAAAATTATAAATAAAAAAGTTCATCCCCAATTTTCCACCCTTGGCGGTGAAATATTTTCTTCAAATTCGCATGAAACCATCCTTTTGATAATACCTATTCAACAAAAAAATAATCGTTCAAATTGATTTATAATCGGCGGAGATATTGCGTATAAAAAAGTTCATCCCCAATTTTCCACCCTTGGGGGTTGTTTTTTCTATTATTAAATTTAAATGGGACCACCCTTGAGGTATTACCTATACGCCGAAAAAACCTTCTCCTTTTTTGAAGTCGGTTGAAAACAAGCAACCCCAGAGCATTCCAGGCATTCATTTTTCTCTGAATTTTATAGCTCGTCTTTATATTTTCTGTTCATAAATCAACTGTGATATTTCTACGAGCAAGTGCCAATCTCACTTTCACGATTTTAATTTCAATTCTCATTAAAAATTCAATTTGCAAACCAAACCTACTGCAAACCAAAACGCCTTAATAAACGCTGAGTGTCCCAAAAATCCTTTCATATTTCGTCAGCCGACACTTTGACCGTTTCCAGTTCATTTGCGGGGAATGTCGCACTTTAGCCGAGTCACCGTTTAATGGCCTGAGTGATCGGGGAAAGTTAGAAAAATGTGGGACACTTTTTAACGGCCGCCTTTGAGATAATATTGAGTGCTGTCATCGGTTTTTTTGGAAAGGGACCTTCCCTTTGGGATCGGATGATACGGAATAGGTATCTGAATTCTAAGGTGTGAAGTCAGAACCTTAAATAGAAAATGTAAGTTCGTTCTTCTGTAGTCTAGTGCTTAGAGCATTGCGACCTCTCGTTTATTGTGAAGGCCTCTGTAAGATGTTGTGGTAGCAGTTCGAAAGAGATTGAACAACGTAATGTATACTGCGACTTAAAATCTTGACATGGGCACGGTTAAATCTAGTTGAAGCGACAATAGCCGAACCGAACGGTGAAGGTGAACTCATGATCCAAGGAACGCGGGTTCAATCCCCGCCGCTGGACTTTTAGTGATGAAGTGAGGGAAAGTAAGTTTGACATAATGTTGCTAATAAAAATTTATGAATAATGCTTGTTTATTACTTTTACCTGGAAAGAGAACGATTCTGGAAAATACTCACACTTTTCCAATTCCAATTTCCGATTGCCTGAGGATACTGTCAGGAAGGGACAGCATTGGAAAAGCCTGATCATATTTCAATTTTTCCTCGAAAATACAATAAAACAACAATTTGTAACTATGTAAGTACTTTCTGGGCAATGAGAATCGTATTACATAACCGTTGGCACCCACTGGCCACTGACAGGACCTTACTCTACAGAAGCACTCATCATCATCATCATTTCAGCCATAGCACGTCCACTGCTGAACATAGGCTTCCCCCAATGACTTCCACATCGCACGGCTGGTAGCGGCCTGTATCCAGCGCCTTCCTGCTACGGCTGCTACCTTTATCAGGTCGTCGGTCCACCTTGTGAGTGGACGTCACACACTGCGTTTTCCGGTACGCGGCCTCCATTCCAGAACCTTGCTGCCCCATAGGCCGTCAGTTCTGTTTCGTTCTGTTTCGTCAGTCTGGCGCTAATTGGTCAGCACTAAAACGATAATATTAAAGAACATTTTTTTTTTCATTGTCTCGACATTGGCCTACTAATCCATAAATTATTGAATTTGACTCCCAGAATCATCCTTTTTCTTACCGAAAGGGTTTTGTAAAATTACAACTTATTTTCTAAAATTTTCTATCTATCGAATTCAAACCGAATAGTCACAGACCACAAAGCAGGGAATCTATCGAAACGCAAAAGGAGTGAAATGAAAACTGCATACATAATGACCTGAGGTGGGTTCCGCTCAATATATTCTTTTGATATTTGAATCATCGACTAATGAAATGATCCCCAAGGAATACGGATATTCCCGACTATTCCCGGTTCAAACTTTGTATCAGTTTGTAAGGGAATCCTGATTTTAAAAGGTCAAAACGGATTCTGGGTTCTAAGAAATGTTGTTGTTGGATTAAAAATAGCTGCTCAGGGACATTTTCCTTGAGAGAAAGGAGTATTATAATAAATATTTCTATTTCTATTTATTTGTATAAAGAGTTTATTTTTGGTTATTTCATGTTTTTTCTTTACCTACTAGGTTTGTTTTAACTTTATCGATTATTTATTAATAAATTCCGGAAAATGCAGCGTAGGACGTCCACCTACAAGGTGGACCGACGACATCGTAAAGGTAGCAGGGAAGCGCTGGACGTAGGCCGCTACCAATCGATCAACGTGGAAAGCATTGGGGGAAATGGGGGAGGCCTATGTTCAGCGGTGGACGTCCTATGGCTGAAATGATGATGATGATGATTAATAAATTAAAAAGTTGAGAAGGCATCTATTAGATTAAAAATCATTAATATGCCTAATATAAGACCTCTCATACAAACCTCTAGATTTACTCGCTGTTATGAGATACTGGACCAGTCTTACCTGTAACAAAAAATATAAACATTAGTACATGTAATTAAATTGTACAGATTGGTAGGTACATACAAAAATTAAAAAGGTTTGGAATTTATGGAAGCCGCTGGCTTATCCACATGCCCGCCATTGTAATTTTTGGATTTTTAAGTCATTATTTTAAAGTTAAAAAAAACACTGTTTTTCTCTTTTTTCGTATCAGTCAAAATACTTAATGACGTCCACTGCTCCCCATGGACGCAGGCCGCTACCAACGGGGTAACATGGAAAGCATTGGGGGAGGCCTATGTTCATCAGTGGACGTCCTATGGCTGAGATGATGATGATGATGATGACTGCTCCCCCAAGGATTTCCAAAACTTTCTTTAACTGTAACCAAACCTGTTAAATAGACTTATATTAGAATCTATCTATCTATCTAGCTTTTCGGATTAACCATTGTAGAACAAAGCTGCATTTACAAACAGCCCCAGTAGGTTAAGTGAAACCGAAAGGTGTCACTTTAAAACGCCTGTGTCACGGGAATGTATGAAAAAATATGTAACTGGGTGCCGTGTGAGCGTGTCACATGCAAATACACGCGGACATTAACGTAGCAGGTTCGGGGTTGAACATGGTAACAAGCGGGGAGATTTGAAAAATAATGAGATGCAGTCTAGGATGGTACATAGACATGCCTGCCCTGTAAGTGCCTATTCACTCGCCTAGAAAGGGCCCGGATTATAGTACACTAGCGGCCGCCCGCGACTTCGTACGCGTGGACCTCGTTTTACCCCTTAGTTCGTAAAATCTGTTGTTTGATATCATGTTGATAGATGGCGTTTCACGGCTTCCCCCACATGAATATTTACGAACGTCAAAAATAACAGTAATTTGTCCAGCGCTGTAGATTTTAACCAATGACGATAGATGGCGCTTTTTAGACACGTCTTATTTATTTTTTAATTTAAAACCATATATGGGTTATAAACAATAATACTGTAAAGTTTAAACAAAATCCGTTCAGTAGTTTTTGCGTGAAAGAGTAACAAACATCCTGACATCATGACATCCCGACATCCGAACTTTCGCATTTATAATATTAGTAGGAAGTAGGATATTAGGACTTTAAATGGATCATTGCATGTTCTCCACTAACAGACAAGTATATTTAGATGATATTCTAATACTCCCAGTCTATTAACATATCGCATACCTCACATGTAGGTTTCAATGCATGAGATCGAATTTAAATTTCAAAGGCTGATACTGAAACGGCACGGCTTATTTTGGATCACTATTTATTATTTCAGCCATTCTGAATTTCTGAAGTTTCAACTTTAAGCTGGCATGTAATTCTGTGAAAACATACTTCGGGACTTGTAAAAATATAGTACCTTTTAGGCCATTAAAAGGTTATTTAATGGCCCAGAAGATAAGGTACTTGTCAAAATAAATGTAAGTTTTAGTAAAGGTTCGGCCAAACCAACGCGATCAGACTGAGTGCGCGATGGCGATGGCGAAATATAAAGTAGAAATCAGTAGGTAGGATCGCAATCACGCACGCGGGCTGCACGCATTGGTTTGGCCGAACCTTAAGAAGTAAAAATATGTACTATGTTTATTACCCGACTGCGCCAGAAGGAGGGTTATGTTTTTTTGTTTTGTGATGTACACAGGCACAGAAACATTGTGGCACCTTCTGTTTCTATAATAAGAGTTATTTTCCTACAAAAATTTAGCACAAAATGACACTGACTTCTCTGGGAATCAAACCTCAGACACTGCAATCAAAAAATAGTTACAAAAATGTGAGAACAGAGTTAGAAAGAAAACTCCTAACTCCAATCAGACATCAGGGGCCCGATATTCCCGATCGGGAATCGAACCTGGGACCATAGTAATTATAACCACACCAACAAACCATAAAGCATAGACAACACATGTACCTCCCAAATCAGTCTCTAGGTACATAATAGGACTAAAGTACGGTCACCGAATTGTCTCAAATTCTAAGGCCATTAACTATTTCCAGCAAGTGATCGCGGACATTAATACAGGGTGTTCACTGGACTGTGTTCGACCATTCGGGCTCCGTCTCACGGAATAATCACCCTGTATATTAGCATTCAGTGAGGCAGGGCTGAGGATTGTGCGTGATAGTGCGAATTTAGGACCAGTGACGTAGTGGTTAGCTGCTAGGTCAACCGTGGTTGAGGGTTCAAATCCCGCTAGGGACATTTTAGTGTGTTGAATAGGTACTCCTTGAGTTAACTTAACAGTATACATCAAGATAAACACCGTGCTTATAGGTCTGTGTTCTTGAGTGGCGACCACGAGCCGGAAGACGTAGCGTAGGCAGGCCACCCATTAGGTGGACCGACGATCTGGTGAGGGTCGCGGGTGGTGCCTGGATGCGAGCGGCGCAGGACCGGTCTTTGTGGAAATCCTTGGGGGAGGCCTTTGTCCAGCAGTGGACGTCTTTCGGCTGAAACGAACGAATGACAGGTCTGTCATGTCATATGTCAATGTCACCCCTCCCGTGCCGGTCCCATACCTCAAGCACTGAGTAAGTTAAACGTTAAACCTTTAAATGCCATATTTTTGCAACAACTGTAAAAGTTCTGCTTTATTTGGGTCAAAAGAATATTCAGCTTAGTTTCTAATTCGATAACTAGTATTAATTGAATAAAAAAATATTTTGATGACCATTTGAAGTCCTTTGATTTTTCGTCGGTCATCGTTTGGGCCAAGGTTTTCCATAATGAACGGTCCATCCAGGTTCTTCCCGCGACCTTTACCAGATCGTCGGTCCACCATTGATTTTTATGTTATGCTAATAAAAAAATGTATATCCGCGATTTTTTTCTCAAATCAGAATCTAGACAGATCCGCGAATATACGTAAACCACATCCAAGAAAACACATTTAACCCTTATTTGGGTGCCTTTTGTGTGGGCGATACTCCTACAGCTTCAAATTACGTCTTAACGTTACCGTAACCATTTCCGATTGTTCTGTTTCATCTTTAGTTAACTATAACCACAAAATACATAGGAGCAGAAGACTCTTAAAAAGATACGATATCACCAATAATCTCATACCAGTTCTTCTGATTAATTTCGTTGCGGGTCCAATGACAGTTTAACTTTCCCCCGGGATAAACTTGACCTTCACTGGTTGGGTTTTTATTGGCGGTCAAGCTGTAGATCCTGGCTACACAGGAGTTGCAGCGGTGGGAACGAGAGGTGGGAATAGTCCCGTAAACCAGTCAAAGCCAGAGCGCCAGACTTCGTACGCGTGAAAATTGTTTGAATAATATTTCCCGTTTCATCAAAATTTTTCTTTACTGCTTCGCTCCTATTGGCCGTAGGTAGATGTTATATGGCCTAAAGCCTTCCTCGATAAATGGGCTATCCAACACAAAAATATTTTTTCAAATCGGACCAGTAGTTCCTGAGATTAACGAGACACAAACGAACTCTTCAGCTTTATAATATTAGTTAGATGAATAACATACAGGTCTTCTGTTGACCTATTCCACTTAGAGCACCCGCCCAAACAACGCCTACACGAATAGCACTTAGACCACCTATCGATATTTTGGGCAGGTGCTATTCATGGAATTTATTTAAAACAAATATCGCCCAAAATATCAATAGGTGCTCTAAGTGGAACATGCCAGGTGCTATTCGTGCAGGTGCTATTAGGGTGGGTATTCTGATATTTTGGGCAGGTGCTATTCATGGAATGAAAGTTATTTAAACAAATATCGATAGGTGCTCTAAGTGGAATATGCCAGATGCTATTCGTGCAGGTGCTATTAGGGTGGGTGTTCTGATATTTTGGGCAGGTGCTATTCATGGAATTAAATTTATTTAAAAAAAATATCGATAGGTGCTCTAAGTGGAATATGCCAGGTGCTATTCGTGCAGGTGCTAATAGGGTGGGTGCTCTGATATTTCGGGCAGGTGCTATTCATGAAATTCGTTCGTTCGTTTCAGCCAAATGACGTCCACTGCTGGACAAAGGCCTCCCCCAAGGTTTTCCACAATGAACGGTCCTGCGCTGCCCGCATCCAGGCTCTTCCCGCGACCTTTACCAGATCGTCGGTCATTCATTCATGAAATTAAATTTATTAAAAAAATATCGATTGGTGCTCTAAGTGGAATATGCCAGGTGCTATTAGGGTGCTCTAAGTCCTTCTGTTACTATCTATTTTGTGGTATAACGTTGTTATGCTAAACTGAGTCAATTCTCAAAGGGGCAAAGCTTCCTTGTATTCAATTTGAACTGCTTAACCCTTATCTTGTCATGTATTTTGTAGACGCTTCGGGCAATGAAATCTAATTGTTACATATGAATTTTGGGTTAAATTGGTTCGGAAAGATTATGTTTAGGGTTGGGACCGAACCTGAGACCTTTGAACTTAAGCTACTCATGTATAATACAATCAGCACATTAGAATACATATTATATTTTCCTTGTAAAATAGCACCTATTATCTGCACTACAATATAATATTTTAATTTTAACCCTTTAACTGGTATAGAAAAAAATATTTTTCATTGGTTTAAAACCTTAACGTCATCTCAATAAAGTTCAAAATATGATGGCCACTATCGCTAAAGTCAAAAGATTTGGTTGTTTGTTTATTTGTATCGAATATGATCGGTTTTACTACTACTGGACCGAATTAAAAATTCTCTCACCATTGGAATCTACATTAGGTATTTCTGATGAATATAATCGGTACGAAGTTACGCATTATTTAGTAACTAATAAGATGCCAAAGTTTTTAGCTTTATCTTCCGTCGTTCGTACCATTGGAATCGGTAAAAATGGATACTTGACTATATTTAAATTGAAAAGTCCATACTTACGTATTGATGAAACACCTAAAAATTCAAAGCTAATATCCATTTCGATGCAACTCCCGTCAAAAACTGAATATCTCCCAACCAAATTTTCACCTTATTCCAATCCACTAAGGCTCAAAATGGTTTGTCATAATTCAAGGGGAGACCGGGGTCAAGTTTAACGATGATTGGTTCCGCAGTAATGACCGTAACGACTGATCCCGATGCCAGAACACCTGGTCGCTGCTTTTAGCGGCCGAGGGGTTAAATTTAACATTTTCAGGCTTGCAGGTGTAGTATTTCATTGAAATCGAATTTTATAGTCATAATGCGATACTTTATTTCGTTTTAAATTATATTGGGAGTTGAATTAAAATTTTACTGGTTTGGAATTATTATTTAATCTTACTTTACTCACTTACCTATATGGTTTACTGGTTTTTCGCCCGCGAATTTTGTCTGTCACAGAAAAACTTTATCGCGCGCGTCCCTGTTTCAAAAACCTGGATAAAAACTATCCTATGTCCTTTCCCGGAACTCAAACTATCTCTATGTCAAATTTCATCAAAATCGGTCCAGTGGTTTAGGCGTGAAAGCAAGACAGACAGACAGACAGAGTTACTTTCGCATTTATAATATTAGTAAGGATTTTACCACCACAAGAAAGCTAAAGGACTGCATCTCACAAGAAGATGGTAAGTGATGATTAGGCTTATTTAAATTATGGATTTTATGGTGACAGATACGATGGATATAGCCCGGCAGACTTAGAACAAACCCTACCACCAAGCCACCAACTAAAACAAGCAGAAAACTTTGCCCCTACTGGGATTCGAACCCGTGGGGGCCGTGGTCTTTTCAATAGTCAGAAGTGGTTTTAATGATAGTGGAAGATTTGGACCTTACCTGACCTCAATTAAATTTGGTTCTCCATAAATTATTAATGCAATATTTTAGCTTCGCCGGATAGAGGGTTAACATTCATTGAGTTTCTAAAATACATAATAATTATTATTCCACAACTATCCTACGTTTCATATCAGTTCAGTTAATTCGTATCCATATCATTTTATAAGGAATAGATAATAATATGCCTACTTAGAAATCGTTTGATATGCTTCCGAATATACCATAATACCGGATGTTTCTTTCAAAGTATGCATTTAATTATAAAAAGTTAATTATTTAGTTTCAGTTTAACGGGCGGTTTTCCTTTAACGGGCATAACAGGTCAAAAATTTTCACTGATAAGCCAAGGGAATAAAGTTGAAAATATGGTGGGAACTATATTCCCACTGCCGTATAAAGGGTTAAAACACTGGATACATGACTTGCACTTATATTTCCATGGTTATCTTAGAAAAATTGGAATAGACCTAAATCAAACACGCCTTATTTTACATCATCATCATCAGCCACAGGACGTCCACTGCTGAAAATATCCCCCAATAATTTCCAGATTGGCCGGTTGGGTTTTTATTAGCGGCCAAACTTTAGATCCTGGCTACATAGGAGTTGCAGCGGTGTGAACGAGAGGTGGGAAATGGGAATAGTCCCGTTAATGCTTGTTTCTAGACCAGGGTTTCCCAATTTTTTTTTGCCAAGGAACCCTAATTGATTATAATTTTCCTAGCGGAACCCCCGTACTACTCCGCCCGCACGCCCTGCCCCTCCCTTGTGCGTAAACAATTCGGTGCGCGCGAACAACGGCAGTCACGAAACGTGGGATAATATTTTTTACGGAACCCTTGCGGCCTTTCCACGGAACCCCAGGGTTCCGCGGACCACCTTTCGGGAACCGCTGTTCTAGACGACATCCTGTATATTGTGCGCAGCCTTCGACTTCATAGCCCCTTCACATTCGGAACAGATTAAACTCGAAATTACCTCGAATGTAAACTAAACATTATAATTACGGCGGATCGTGGGAAAACCATTGGAATTCAAGATTACTGAGCAAACAATGAAATTATACTTGGAACTAAAGAGTGTGTTGGCTTGGCAGAAATATACAGGTTTTATTAAGGGGCATAACTAAGTTCAAAATTTTATTTGTTTTTGGACCTTAAGACAAGAGAATAAAGTTCAAAATATGGTGGGAACTATATTCCCACTGTCGTATAAAGGGTTAAGAATCAGAGGTTGACTGGGAGAGAATCCCCTATTTTCAAATCAAATATTAAAGCCTCCATGATGTCTTTGTCACAAGCGGGAGGTTTCGAAGTTCCAAAGTTATAAGGGATGGAATTCCAAAAAATCCACTTATGGAAAATGGGGTGTAATGGCACCCCATAGAGTATGAACCCTTCACTTCCAAAGCTCTTGATCCACCGGCTTAGAGACTACGCTATCTGCCACGAAGTCACTGGTACTCATGTTGTTTTTTGTCAATTTTAAACCGAGGCATTAAGGTGCATATTTCGGTGATTCTTAATCAGCCAGTTCCTACTTACACCGTTTATGCAGGTAGGTACACTTGGCTATGTGAAAATTAGAATAATAACAAGTAATACTCAAACCTCGCTCAGTGGTTGACTGGGAGAAAATTCCTGCAGTAAGTCCGCCTAAAGAATAAAGAAATTAAAAGGAACAGCATTATTATTATTAAACTTTTAGCTTAGGCGCAGCAGACCACCGACTTTTAGTTGGCCGATAGGTTATTGCATTGTTGTGTTCCGGCAGTTAGAGGTAAGATAACCAGTTCCTCTGTGGTTGAGGATTCCGGGTGAAGCTCGCTTCCACCTTCGGTCTGATCATCACTTACCATCAGGTGAACAGGCCAAGAGCTTCCTCGATGTGGATAAAAAAAAGTTTTGTCAGGCTGTTAGTGTTAATAAGTATGGAGATGTATGAAAGTGCGCACTTTATACCGATTTGATATCGACCGATTCTTCATACAAATTAGAATCGGGCCCAACTACCGGCCAGCAACTAACTGAATAAAAATGGTTTACTTATTTTTTTAAGGAGTTCATTGCTCTGTCCCAAATAATTCTATTCTATATTAATGTAACTGAAGGATACTCTTCCCGAGGTCAAGGTGAGGTCGAAGGCTCGAAGGCACTGCTTCTAATCAGACAAAAGAATATTGGTTGAAGGTACGCTAACTCAATTCCATTAATGGATTAGGGGTCCGTAAGGGTTCCATAAGTACAAAGAATATAAAAATGATTCGCTAAACGTGTAGCAAAGTTTCAAGCATTTAGGTAGGTAGTTGAAACCACTGCAAGGTGATACCTCTAAAAAATACTTACCAGTTTTTATGGGCTATCTTGTCATGTCATATTATCAGATATCCATGGTTTTTGTATGTGGTAAAGGTGATACAAGCCTCTAAGGACAATGGGCAAAATGGTACCCGGCTCCAATAGATATGTGTCTAGTATCGTTTGAAAGGTCGTACCAAGATGAACAACTTTTACTATGACCACCAGCCTCAGATCTGGTTGTGTTCGAAGATAAACATACTTTTTTGCGGAATGGTACCCGGCTCCAATAGTTATGTTTGTAGTGTCATTTGAAAGGTCTCACCAAGACGAACAACATTCAATATGGCCACCAGCCTCAGATCTGGTTGCGTTCGAAGATAAACATACTTTTTGTGTAACCAAAGTATCAACGTATCCATCGTATGATACTTAGGTTATGCGAGGCATGATTCATGCCTCGCATAACCTAAGTACCATACGATGGATATGAAGGGTTTACTGCTCCAGCATCCTTCCTAAACTCTATAACAATTATTGATAGGGATAATTGTGAAATAAATATTTTTATTTAAAGAACTATTACCCCCTTATTAATAAAAAGTTACACCCAGGAAGAAACATGGACTGAAATGTCATTTCCATACCAAATGACAATTTAAAAGCCAGAGTTAACTAGGGTGTAACTTCGATTAATAAAGAGGTTAAAGTTTTATTAANAATTAATTGTGAATAAGGTGATTTCATTTCATACTTAATTTATTAATTTGTAAAAATAGGGTACAATGTTAAAATTAATTAAAACCTTAATAATTATTACGTATTTTTGACGGTCCTAAGCCCGTAAAGTAGAAACTGAGAGTAGAAAGGAAAAATATCTGAAATCAACTGAAGAGTATTTTAAAATAATTATTATGACTGGATAAAAAGGCTAGTACCCAGAGCCATAAAACAACAGATTATTAAGAACTAGGCCACGCCCACTAGGTTTATTCCACTTGCACCTGTAGAACGTGCAAGACAAAATTGGTTTATTCCGATTTGTACTGAAAAACCAAATTTACTAAAATCTTAGTGTACTTTCTTTATGGGAGTCTCTTGTTTATCTTAAATAATAGGTATTGTTCCCTACTTTCATCTCTGTGAATATGGCAAGAATGCAAAGTAACACGGTGTATAAAACCCATATAAGGATAGGTAACTATGTGAGTTGTATTTCTTAATGAGTTCGCAGTAGTAAATTTTTATTAGTGTGACAGGTTGCAGCTTCGATTCCTAGTCTGAGCAAATTAAAAATCTTTTTGAAATCCCTATCCTATGCGAGTATTTACTTGAAAAATTAATTAAAACTGTAAAAAAAGGTTATAACAATATTTATCTATTTGTGTAGTTTTATTTTGACATCATAATATTCGTCTTTGCTGCAAAATAGCACTTATTGCAACTAGATAAATAAATAAATAATAATCCTTAGACATTTTACACTGCGCTTCTAGTCCCAAACTAAGCAAAGCTTGTACTATGGGTACTAGACAACGGATATAAACATACTTAAATACTTTTTTTTTTGTAAATACATACTTATTATACATAGAAAACACCCAGTCCAATACAAACAAATATGTTCATGCACACAAATGTTTGTACTGTGCGGGAATCGAACCCGCTACCTCCGAAATAGTAGTCCGTTTCGAACTACTACACCAAACGGCAGACAAGATAAGATGCAACATTGAAAAGATAAGATGCAACATTGTTTAGCTTGAAGTACCAACTCATTTAATCAAAACCAAATTTATCAATATCAATACAGCCTCTGCATGATAATGAGAAACCACAAATACCTAACATCAATAACTGGTCGTGTCAGGACTAAATAAAAAGCGCGTGCGCACGAGACAGACATACGTTTTCCCGCGAGTGCGAGCGAGACGGAACGCGATCCTCGATCATTGTACTGATAAATAGTATTACATTATTTTAACTGGCCCTTCGTAGTTAAAGATGATACTCGTTATAGAAAACGAGTGTAATAATAAACTCGATATTTCTTTGACAATTANTCGGTCTATAAAAATAGTTCATTTGTCACGTAGGTAGGTGGTTACTTTGCAGTGGATAATGAGAAAATCACCTTGACCAAGTAAATAACAGGTAGGTACTATGTCGCTTTAACTAGAACCAGTTTGTGTAAATCTAGATATTCCCTAATAAGTTGGTGCGTCTGATCGAAGTCGAACCAGTTGTCGAATTGTTGTAGTAGTGGTACAAATTAGCATTAGATAGATATACAATATTACCTACCTCCTACCTGAAATATTAGTACGTTATTAGCGGGCACCCTCGATTTAGTTCGTGTGGATCCCATTTTACCCCCTTAGGTGTTGAATTTCGCAAAATCCCGTCTTAGTGAGCACCTACCTTCTAAAACGAACCCCCATGCAAAATTTGAGACTCCTAGCGCTTGTAATTTCTGAGATTTCGTGATGAGTGAGCGAGTCGGTGACCTTTCGCTTTTATTTAAATAGATTACTAAAGAAAATCACTATTTAGCCTAAGCTGCGGTAGATAATAACAGCAATAATGTAGGTACGCAAATTAATGACGAAAATCAGTACTTCAAAATTGGCTTACTAAAAAACAAATGTTAGCCACTGCTAGCTTACTGACTGAAGAAGATGATTGAATTTGAGTGGTTTATTGAGATAAACTGAATGTTAGTAAAAGTTTACGTAAACTAATAGGTAAACCACAGCT
Organism: Ostrinia furnacalis; assembly: GCF_004193835.3. NCBI lineage: Eukaryota > Metazoa > Arthropoda > Insecta > Lepidoptera > Crambidae > Ostrinia > Ostrinia furnacalis. The sequence goes on along the minus strand of NW_021135494.1, from coordinate 12,504 downwards.
TATTAATTTATTAACGCACCTTTGAAAAACTCCTTAAGGAGTTCGTTTTGGGCAGCGTTCGGGAGTGGACGTGCGCAACACGTGCGCTCCAGACGGTCCGACCATAAAAGGCACTTACAAAGCCCTATGGCGTTTGACGCCGACGCGACGGTGAAACCCAAATGTTCTAACAGTGAGAGTTACCCGAAATCATAGTCGCGATTAATTATTAACATAGTCAGCTGTGTAAAAATTAGTGGTATTTTTGAGTGAGAAAAACTGTAGGTGAGGAAAAAAAGCTTCGAGTACACAGTGACCAGCACAGCGCCTAAGCTAAAAGCCTAGAAAACTAATCCGACGAAACCCGGTGAGATCTTTCCTTATCTTTCTTTCTTTATAAATATTTGGTGTCAATTATCTTGCCAAAAGCACCAAAGCAAACGCATAATTATTTTCATTTAAAAATATGTAACATAGATCGTAGTTTGTCAAATGATTAGCTCTAACTTTTGGTCCATAAACTTATTTTTTTATTAATAACTAGCTGACCCGGCGAACTTTGTTGCGCCTTAATGGCAATAAATAAGCAGACTTTTTTTTTTATTTCGAACGGGATAAAAAGTATCCTATGTCCTTCTCCTGGCTCTAAACTACCTCCCTGACAATTTTCAGCTAAATCGGTTCAGCCGTTCTTGAGTTATAAGTGGAGTAACTAACACGACTTTCTTTTATATATATAGATTTTGATACATACAGATTCCACATTACATATCTACATGTATTCTACTTCTTGCATGTCACTATAGTAGGTATAAATAATAATTGATAACAAAGAAAGATCCCTACAAAACTTTCACCAAACACATTCTATAAAAGACATCTATTGCACAAAATTTCAAAGCGCGTACCAAGAAGGGTCAACATCTGGTCGCCATAAAAAGTTTCCAAAAGCAGTAAAATTTAACTTCACTATTGCACTACCATTAGTAGATGGACACATTTGCCACGAAATACACAAAAAAAATTGAAACAACAGAGATCCTTTGCTTTGCGAAAAAAGCTAATAGTCACATCNATATTACGATATCCACTTTCTGACACCACTATAGTATTTATATGAGTATGTTAACATGGGCTAGTCTCGGCTCATATACCCATTTACCTAACACCCTGTAGATCGTAGTTATTATAAGCGAGTGATTTCAAAGTCGTTTTGTTGCGCGACCTGCGAAAAGGACAGTTATGTTTCGAATAGTTTTAAAACTATAGTAATAGTATACCTACAATCCGTTCGCGATAAGTTTGCCGCTGACGATATGACTTTAACTTTAACAAACTATACAGGGTGACTTTGTTATCAGTATCAAATTTTTTTAATAAGCTCGTTAGAACAATTTGACAATACAACTTTATCGTAATTATTTTTAATTGTGGTATTTTTCGCAAAAAAAAATATCGAAAGTCTAATTCGCGGGTGCCCATATCTTAAGTTTTATAGGTTATTGCTTATTTTCGCTCACCATTATGTCTATTAAGCTTTGTGTCATCAGTTAACTGTGTGTACATTTTTTTCCATGAACGAAGCAAATTTTTCACGTGAGTCAATTTGGGAACCGCGCGCAGCGGATGAAATTAATTAAATATGGAGAAAAAAGTTTTGTTTTCTTTACGAAAATCAATTAAGTTACTGATTCTGAGTCGATCCTGATTTGGATACTGATACAAAAATCACCCTGTATTTAAAATATTTTTTATTTATTATTATTGATAAAAGTTGTGTATTTGGGTAAAATAAGACACATTAATTGCGTTTAATCACTAACTAATTGCGTTTATTACATGGAACGGCAAACTTAGCGCGAACGGTAGAATAGGTCGTTCTTTCATTTCAGCCAAATTACGTCCACTGCTGGACAAAGGCCTCCCCAAGGATTTCTTTCTACAGCGGCCGAACCTGCGTTGCGCGCATCCAGGTAGGCCGTAGGACTTTCACCAGATCGTCGTCGGTTCACCTGGTGGAAGCTCACTCATTACCTACGTCTTAATTGCATCTTTATAAGTCATACCTACAGTGGCGGCGTAAGGCGTAGGCGACGTGGGCCACCGCCTACGGCCTCGCGGAACAAGGGGCCTCGCTCGCGTATCAAAAATTTTGCTCACATGTCAAATTCAACTTTTAAATACTGATACTACTAAATATAAATTATTGATAGCTAAACAATGTAGTTAAAAATTTTTTTTTTCCAAACAAATTCAGCCATAATCAGACACAAAATTAAGCAACAACACGGTTTTAAGTGACAAACATTATTCTTTGGCGCAAAATTCCTTTAAAAATAATCACTGAATCAAGAAATCAGAAACTGTCAATGAATAGAACAAGGTCTATAGAATAGTCGCCACAGAACAAGGCCTCGCGAAATCTGTCTTGCCCACATCAAATTTAGGTCTTGCCCCGCCACTGCATACCTACTTACTTACCTAAAATATCAGTGAGTTGTGTAGGGCTAGGCTTACTTACTGTACTGGACATTTTACCCTAAAAGCCGGACAT
>NW_021135494.1:0-9966 GCF_004193835.3 Ostrinia furnacalis | reverse complement strand
ATCTATACTTATAATAAATCTGTAGAGAGGTCAATTCTGTACATGAAATATATTTTCAAAATAACTATCAGGGGGTGATTAGTGATCGATACTGATGCCAAAAATGAAATCAGTAAAATTTTTGTCTGTCTGTCTGTCTGTCTGTCTGTCTGTCTGTCTGTATGTTCCTTATAGAAACAAAAACTACTTGACGGATTTTAACGAAACTTGGTACAATTATTCTTCATACTCCTGGGCAGGTTATAGGATACTTAGGAATTCCCACGGGAACGGGCATTAGCGGGAAAATCCTTTTGTATGAAAAAATCTAAGCCACGTAAGATAGACGCTTGAAATTTGGCATGCAGGTACCTAAGTAAATTTAAAGCTTAGTTACAACAGGATATTGCAAAATTCTCACGGGAACGGGAGTTAGCGGGAAAAAACATATTTTGTATGAAAAAATCAAAACCGCGTAAGTTAGACGCTTGAAATTTGGCATGCAGGTCCCATAGTAAACTTAAAGCTTAGTTAAACAGGATATTGCGAAATTCCAACGGGAACGGGAGTTAGCGGGAAAAAACATTTGTATGAAAAAATCTAAACCGCGTAAGATAGATGAAGGGGGTAAAACGGGATCCACGCGTACGAAGTCGCGGGCGGCCGCTAGTATAAAGAATATAAAAATGATTCGCTAAATGTGTAGCAAAGTTTTAAGCATTTAGGTAGGTAGTTGAAACCACTGCAATGTGATACCTACCAGTTTTTATGGGCTAACTTGTCATGTTATATTGTCAGATATCCATGGTTTTTGTATGTGGTAAAGGTGATTCAAGCTTTTAATTACCTACCAGAAGCAATTTTTTCCGGGGAACATTAAATAACTATGACGATGATGAGGAATTCGGAATACCTACCTACCTAAGTACCTACCTATGACGTCACAAAAATGATGTATAAAAATCTATTAAATTGTAAACCATCTAACTATGCGAGTTGTATTTCTTAATGAGTTCGCAGTGGTGAATTTTTATAAGTGCGACAGGTTGCAGCTTCGATTCCTAGTCTGAGCAAATTAAAAATCTTTTTGAAATCCCTATCATATGCGAGTATTTACTTGAAAAATAAGTAAAACTGTAAAAAAAGGATAATAATGTGTATCTATTTGTGCAGTTTTATTTTGACATGATAATATTCGAGTTTGCCGTAAAATGACACTTATTAAAACTAGATAAGATGCAACATTGTTTAGCTTGAAGTACCAACTCATTTAATCAAAACCAAATTTATCAATATCAATACAGCCTCTGCATGATAATGAGAAACCACAAATACCTAACATCAATAACTGGTCATGCCAGGACGAAAACCAGCGCGTGCGCACGAGACAAACATACGCTTTCCCGCGAGTGCGAGCGAGACGGAACGCGATTCTCGATCATTGTATTGATAAATAGTATTACATTATTTTAACTGGCCCTTCGTAGTTAAAGATGATACTCGTTATAGAAAACGAGTGTAATAATAAACTCGATATTTCTTTGACAATTATAGATCGTAGTTATTATAAGCGAGTGATTTCAAAGTCGTTTTGTTGCGCGACCTGCGAAAAGGACAGTCATGTTTTGAATAGTTTTAAAACTGTAGTAATAGTATACCTACTATCCGTTCGCGATAAGTTTGCCGCTGACGATATGACTGTAAGAAACTATATTTAAAATATTTTTTATTTATTGTTATTGATAAAAGTTGTATATTTGGGTAAAATAAGACACATTTTTGCGTTTAATCACTAATTGCGTTTATTCGCGGTTGGGGGAGACGCGCATTCCACATACCGGCAAACTTAGCGCGAACGGGTTGTAAATATGTAGGTCGTTCTTTCATTTCAGACAAATTACCTACGTCCACTGCTGGACAAAGGCCTCCCCAAGGATTTCTTTCAACAACGGCCGAACCTGCGTTGCGCGCATCCAGGTAGGCCGTAGGACTTTCACCAGTTCGTCGTCGGTCCACCTAGTGGAAGCCCACATTGCCTTCGTCTGTATTGTATCTTTATAAGTCGTACCTACTTACTTACTTACCTAAAATATCAGTACAATTTTGAGTTGTGTAACTTGTGTAGGCTTACTTACCTACTTACTTACTGTTTTACTTACCAGTATGGAGATTCGCTTGCTGTTTTTCTTGTATACGGGTTATACCTACTATGTACTCGTATTATAAGTACCTATTTAACTATTCTGTGGTATGTACCTACTGTGGANTGACCGACCTCGAGATCCGAGGAACGCGGATTCGAATCCCACTGTGCCGCTCGACTATTGTAGCCCACTCGTAACACAAGCTTTTCGCTTAACACGAGGGGCTAATGAGACTATTAGTAATTTGCTTGCTAATTATCTTTCTAAAAAAAAAGCCTAACAAAAGCCGGACAGGCCGGACAAGGCAATATTTGGCCGGACAAGACCTTAAAAAGCCAAACATGTCCGGCTAAAGCCGGACGCCTGGCAACCCTAACTGTGGACCCTATTAAATACCTANACTGTGGACCCTAATTTAAAAACATTTTGAAACCATCTCCTCAGTAACCTATCCTCACCAAAGTTTTGTTATGAAGTTTCAGGCTAACTACAGGCTATCTAAATAGAAACGTCCTTGATTGAGTTAGTTCCGGTGTAAAAGTTTGGACAAATCACTATAATATTTATTGCCCCTGGCTGGATTTGTACTTGAAACCTAAGCTGGGGCTGGGCTGGGAGTAATCTACAGTTATGCGAGTAAGGCCAGTGCTATTAGGTAAATTAATGGAAAAATAGGTTAAACTACTTATTGGTAGGATTGAACATAGGCATCAATTTTGAAGAATTACTTTTAGGTAGGTAGGTAATTATTTCATTGATTTTGATATAAGAGATGATCCATATCATAGGTCTAAGCACAAGAGTTCAAGGTCACCTTTTAAAGTTGTAAATACTATGTTTTATTTACTTATGTTTCTACATATTTTCTATTTACTGAAATATTCCTATTTTAGTGAATAAATAAGGTAACGTAAGACCACGATTCATAATAATAATTATTATCACGTAGATAATTTTAGTTACCTACTTATTTACCTAAGCCATATAACAAACAATCATCATTGTAGAATATCTGTGTAAAAACATAATGCAAAAATCGCAATCCCTAAACAAGTAGTACCTACGTCTTTTAATTACAAAACATTGTTATTATCAAAATTGCTAAAAAGCGCGCTGCCAGCGCATTGTGGTCGCGAGAGGTGAGATAAGTATATCGTCCGTCCTTCTCCCTCGCTCATGCGCTGCCCGGCTCGCGCCCCTCAAGCCAAGATGGCGTCAGTAGTATTCCACAACGAGCGGCAGACACTCGCTCGCGTTGCGTTTTAATTTATCGAGTTTTTAGTGTTGCGCGTTAATTTATCGAAAGTGTTGTGAATATGTCTGAAGATACAAACACGTCTACTCGTACGTTAAACAACAAACCAGAGACGCGGCGCTATATTCAACGGTTATACACCAAATTAAATGCAGACCCAAAAAACGATGAGATCCGAAAAGAAATACTCAAGTTGACTGGCTTACGGTCTTCTGTTATAGAAGCGATTCAAAATGGCACGTCCTTAGATTTCTTAGATTTAACTCCGAAGACAATAGACCGCTCCGTCATTTTTAAACAGCTCGTAGATTTTTTGCTGGTTAAGAACACTTTAGCGACAACCAAGAAGTTATTCCTAGCACTCGGTGACGTATTGCCTCCACACATGGACATCGCTACTTTTAGAAAGTTACTGTACAACATGGACTTCGTGTGGAAAAAAATACCTAATAATATTTTTGTTGTGTTGGAAAGGCCAGAAGTGACATACGAAAGATTGTTGTACTTAAAACACATAACGGAATATCATCAAAAAAGAACACCTATATACTTCGTTGAAGAGTGTTTTTTGGATGCCACTGGGGAGAGTTTTGATGTTTCTGAAACAGTGAATTCCGATGGTTATCAAAGAATAGTGTTTGCCTTTTCGAAAACGGGGATTGTGTTCGAGAATTCCTTCCTACCCTCGGTTAGTGGTGAGATTGAATACAGAGACTGGATATTTACAGAGCTGATTCCAACCTTGGAGGAGAAAAGTGTGATTGTGATGAACACCGTGCATTTCACTACCGAATTATTTAGTCGCCCAACGATTAACAGTTTGAAGATCGAAATGACTGAGTGGCTGGACAGTCACAGGGTGCCGTACGAGCAAAGTGCGACAAAAAGCGAGCTTATGTCACTCATCGAAACATACACTGATCTTCTTACTAAATATACTTCATTAGACGATGGAATAATCGCTCACGGGCATATCCCCGTGCGTGTACCTTGCCATATGCATAAGTGTTACCCTGGAGTATCATTGCGGGAACATTTAAAGGAAGACCCAGAATTTTATTTTGACCCAAATCTAAGTCAAGTTGAGCTACAACAATTGATCTCTTCTAAAATAAAGTCCCTAAGCCCAGCGTTGTTTGAAAGTGGTGTCGATGAAAACATGAAAATGTATACGAACATGTTATCGGATGATATGTTGATTGATGAAAAATTGGATTTAATGATTAATACGAATATGGCAAATGATAATAAAGACATAGATTCCGATATACCTTTGGATAGTGATACAGACTAATGTTGTTTAACCTTGTTTTTCAATAAAGCATTTTTAACTTAATCGTGTATTTTATTCCATTTTATTCTTTATTCTCTCGACATCATCAATGATACTATCATAGGTCATAGTTACTACTGTCTCGTCACTTTTTATGAGTCATTAAAACCATCTTGTTCTTTTAATCATTTATTTGCTAGAACAGAATTTGATACATCTGTAATTATTGATAAACTTCGTATTTTAATCTTTAACTAATTAATGAGTAGGTCACTCTCACTCACGTAGTAACAATTTTTTTGTTTAATCAAAAATATCACAAAAAACTGAGTTTAATCAACAAACGCATTCATAGGTCCAAATTCTGGATCGTACTTCTTAACTTCACTGTAATCAGTTAAATACTCAGGCGCATTCCCTTCATATTTACCGTATGTCATGATTTTATCAATTACCGTCTCCATCTCCAAGTCTTGTTTCAACATTTCCTTTTCTATAGCAGCCAGTTCTTTTTCAACATCACTCCACACTTCAGTTCCATTAAATTTGAATCGAGCTTTGCTTTTCACATCATTTTTAAACTGACTAAATTCCTGGAAAAAATCTAGTGGGTCATGATTTTCTTTTTTTTTATTTGGCACATTGAAAAACAAAGGACGTTCGATAGCGTCATGACCAAAAGCTTTGAAATGTTTAGCAAATTCGTCTTCTTTATTTTTGGCGAAACGTTGGACCAAATCGTATAGTTCAAATCTATGTGAGTTTATGTTAAAAGGAACTCCAAAATCCTTTAAACGTTTCATCATGGCTGCTTTTGTACTGAAGGGTGATATTTTCTTCTGACCCGGATTCACATACACAAACAGAGTAGGCTCTTTAATTTTGTACATAAAAGTTTGCAACCATGTGTAAATGTCTTCTTTAGATGTATGATCATACAATGAACCCAGCTTGTTTGAAACGACGGCTCTGTAATTACCAGGAACTCCAGTAATGTCTATAATGTCTATATAAACAAAATGTTGTATACGCCCATCTGTCCGATAACGCTCCATCTTTCTCAAATAATCGATTCTTCCTGCAAGTCTTTCGCTGCTTTCAACAAATATAGCTTTCTTCGTCCCCGGGATTTGTTTCCAAACATATCCACAGTATGGTATGCAGTTAAAAAAACAATCCTTGCCTAACTTATCAAGAGTCATGGGCTCAAGAATATCTCTGGCAGTGGGAATTATTTTTTTAACTAGGTACGCTTCATTTAGCATATCTCTTAGTTTTCGGATATCGAAATGTAATGGGCATTTATCATCCTTATACGAACACCTAGAATAATAGTAGAATTCCAAAAAAGTGGTTTCTTTTATTGGCTTACATACTTGCATTTTGAATATGTGATCAAGTTTAGCTTCCATTATAACTGCTTTGGCAATTTCCATCTTCTCTTCAATGTCTTTTGCCTTATCATAGCTCGTAACATCACTCATCTAAAACAAATAATTAATGTCTATTAATTTATTAATAACCCTAGTTGTTTTCAAAGCTATCTAAATGTAATTCTTTTTTAGTTGTTAAATAAATGAAAAAAAAAGTAGCTTTTGCCCGCGGTTCCGTCCGCATGAATTTGATATGTGACCGAAAGGCTTTCTCTCCAGCGTGTATTTAAAAACCAGGATAAAAACATATACAATCTATATACCCAATTTCATCAAAATCCGTTCAGTAGTTTTTGCATGAAAAAATAACAAACAGCCGTCCATCACACATTCTCTCAAATTTTTATACAATGCACAAAATATTGCATTTTTTCCGCACGATTTATTAATATTCTGGATAATAATAAAATTATACTTTTTATTGCTGATATTTGATTTAATTTTTATTTAATGGAAATAAAGTCAAAAAGCAATGTGCCATTTAAATCATGTAGAAAAAAAATAAGACATGCGGAGAAGATTTATTTGATTGTAATTTAAGCTAATCAATCATACTAAAAAATTCCAGTCAGTTTTATTAAAAGTAATTCCAAAAAAATTACATTAAAACTATTATCCTGGCACAGGCAATCATACGCCTAAAAGAACGCTTCGTCTATTAGTATTTAAGTAAGCCTTTAGAAATAAAGAATTTATTGAATTATTGTAATGATTAGACTAAATTATTGAATCGATTATCGATAATCGATTCGTTTATGAAAACCAAAACAATAAAATAAGTTGTCACTATTATTAACTCTTCTCTCGCGTCTGGTAGTGAATGCCACAAGTTATTAGGTCCGCCTTTTTAATATTAATTAATTAATACTAAATAATAATATTTAGAACAATACCAAAGTGCAATTAACTAAATATAAACAAATAAATAAGGTATCTAACTTAAGTTAATTCATTTAGGAAAATGATAAAGCTTAATAAGTACTTAATTAAAATAAATCAATGTTATTTATGTTATGGCATCCACTATCGGACTATCGATATAGTATCGATCCGAACAGCGGGCATCTCTAATTCGCCCCAACGCCAAAATGGCGGCCCGAGTAACATACGAATTCACACAAAACAACACTTTATACTGTCCTGACCTTACTTACTTATCTAAATAACTTAACAAACACAATATGAATGAGAAAAACTTACATTTAGGTTCCAAATTGATGTATTTTTTCGTTATGACGCTGAATTTTCGTCACTGGCATGACAAGCGGCTCGCTTCGTAGACTGCGGTCGGTGGCTCGGCTCTCGGCGACAGAGGCGTGAGGGGGAGGGGGCTATCCCCGCGCCGACTGTCTCGCTTGCACACTGAACGCTGGCCTGGCCGTCACGTGGCATTATTATAAACAAAACAATAACGTGCAAACGTTCGAAAGTTTTTTGGCAAACAATAACTTTGATTGTTTTGTCTTTGGCTTTCTTTGATCCTTGATTTAGCACGGTAACTTAAGTAGGTACTACTTAGACATTAATTTACACAAAATATTAGGCTCAGAATAGAAAAGAACAGAAGTGGTATTTAAATCGTCATAATTATAAGCATGGAAACTATTTTATCAGAACTCCATCCTATTTCAATAAAGTTGAATAATACCTACCTACATAACTTTGTTTTCGTAATACTCGTATTATGTTTGATTGTCCTACTTATCTATGTAGATTTAATAAAACAAAACAAACATACTTAACTATTTCTTCACAAAAAGAGCTCGTGCCTCGTTCCCACCAAGGCAATCCAGTTCCGTTTTGCGGGATCCAGTAGGTCCTGCAGGATGCAGGATCCGGCAATACTGGACTGTCATGTGAACACATATTACGTGAAATTAGAACGAATCGGTTTTTTGTGGGACTCCAAACGGGATGTCGTCGTATTATTCGTGTGAATGTCAATGAAGTGTGAAATTAAAACACGTTTATAAAATTGGATCCTGCAAAAAATGACTGTCTGTGGATCAAACCAGCCCGAAGAGGAAGGTAAACTGAAACTCAAACAAGGTCAACTGATTTGGTAAACCGGTTAGTTGATTAAACTGTTGGTTCCAGGACTTCCAGGTTCGGTGACGATTCGAGCAAGCAAGCGATCATATTTTGCTGATTACTTTAATATAATGGCGGGCACAGAAGAGATTATGTTAATTTCAAATAGGTATTTTGTCACTTGTGGGATTAAAGCTGGATTTCATACACAAAGGATAAAAAAGACATGAATCCCGAAATTTTTGTGTGGGTGATCTGACAGTAGGCCTATGTGTTCATGAGAAGTAGGTTTAAATAATATACATTGTCATGTTGACACCACGAATTAATGAGGGCTATCGTTTTTTTACTTAACAGTTGGCACCCCTGGCGATTGACAGGACCTTACTCTACAGTGGCGCCAACTGGTGAGCGCTAAAACGATAGCCCTCATTAACGCACTTTTTAAAACTGTCAAAACGAAACTCTCCCATAGATTTTGTATGGCACTACAAGCAAGTGACGTCACTATTTTGTCAACTCAAATAAACTACTTTTTCAATAACAATGTATCATATTATTGTATTTTACTGTTGATGATTTGGGATGAAAGAGGGTGAAAATATAACAGAATATGTAGCCCAACTAAAGAAACTATCAGTGACCTGCAACTTTGAGGGCAGGCCGTGACAGTCTCATTAAAGACAGAATAATAGGAGGATTATTAGATAAAACATTGCAAGAAAGACTCTTACGAGAGCAAGAACTATCATTAGAAAAGTGCATAAATATGTGTAAGACCGCAGAAATAGCGACACAATATATGAGAAAACTGACAGAAGAAGACTCGAAAGATATTGACAAAATAAATAGAGATCATCACCAACAACCTATGGGTAGAGCATTCAAATGTAAAAGCTGCGGATATCAACACCCTCCACGTCGTTGTCCAGTATATGGCAAACAATGTAATTATTGCAAGAAGATGAACCATTTTTCTACTGTCTGTAGGAATCGAATGAAGGATCACAACATAAAGGAAATACAGCAGAATCCTCAGCAAGAAACAAATCAAGAATATACATTGGGTACATTATACACTGACTGGACATTGCAGGTAAAACTACAGGACTGCAATAAAAATATTACATTTAAATTAGACACAGGTGCCGGTTGCAATGTAATATCTAAAAAAATGTTGGACAGTTTGGGAATTCATAAAAAGTTAAATAGGTCAAGCTCTATTCTTAGAAATTACAATAACTCAAAAATTAATTTACTAGGCACATTAGATTATGTAAAGGTGCAGAGGACGGGAGACGTAGTAATACACCGAGGTCTGGGCAATGACTAGTTTATTGTAGAAACATTTGACAGTTAAATATAAATTGATTTCAGTATACCCACAACCCCTTTCTTTACGAAACAATAAACAAAATAAATAATTAAGTAAACAGGAGTAACATGCATTAAATTGAAGTTGTAGCTGAATCTCATCCCATATATTCCCCTGAATATTTTCTTGCTACGATCACTTTATTTATTAAGATTATTTAACAATATTATATTAATAAAGTACAATTCTATTAAGTAAATAAAATAAAATGAAAACGTATTCGAGACATTTTTTACATTGTCAAAAATGCTGAATGTTATATTTTATACATAACTAGCTGACCCGGCGAACTTTGTTCCACCTTAATGGCAATAAATAAGCAGACTTTTTTTTTATTTCGAACGGGAAAAAAAGTAGGTATCCTATGTCCTTCTCCTGGCTCTAAACTACCTCCCTGACAATTTTCAGCTAAATCGGTTCAGCCGTTCTTGAGTTATAAGTGGAGTAACTAACACGACTTTCTTTTATATATATAG
>NW_021135493.1:0-1617 GCF_004193835.3 Ostrinia furnacalis | reverse complement strand
TATAGATGACGCAAAAAATTTAATTTTATATGTAAATTTTATATGTATTTATTTCAAGTGGTTGCTCAGAATGTTCAATTCAATTAGCTGTTGGTTATTCTTCCCTAAAGTTGTATCTATTTCCTTACAATTACCATTTTCACTAGTAGATTTAACGTAGGAATTTCATTTTTAGTATTTACGTTTGAATTTTTATTAATTTTTTCAAGCCAAACCATATTTTTCAGCAATTTATCTACAAGATCTTTATCTTTATCTTGTAGATAAATTGTTGGATACATCTTGTACAGCTTCGATCGCTTTTTGCAAATTTTCTATACTATATTGAATTATTGGAGTCTTTCTTTTGAAACATTAAAAGCCATTTCAATATTTATGCCTGTAAATTGCAAAACAAGTCTAGCAATGAGCAACTTAAACCCTGCTACTGCATGGTGGCAACACTCTAATAACAATTGCCCTGGGCAATAACTATACATTAACATATGGCAATAACTGACATGATGGTGGGCAATAACTAAAAATATTCAGATTTACGTGCAGTGATTACCCACCGTTAAAATGACCGTTAGAAATCAAATATTATCAGTTATTTTCATTGATAATGGAGAAAACACTTATAATTTCATCATGACTATACACCATTAGTTGAATATTAAATAACTTGCAAAAAAAAGTAACCTCTAAGAAAGTAATTCCTTAGCAAAATTGTTAGTCTTTACCTGTTTGAGTACCTAACATTTTCACCCGTCTTGACAAAATCCGCCAAAACTGTTTTTTTTAGTGTTTCCTATTGTAAATTTTAAATCTGCTGTACATTGATCTCGGAGCCATCTACTTAGTAAATTCAAATCTAACTAGAGTGATTCAAAGTCAGCAACTGACAATATTATTCTTAAAGCGGGCAATCACTACCAGTGGGCAATCACTCTCTGGTTTACCCTACGATTCCAAGGGATATACTCGTAAGTAGTCGTTTATAAACATTATAAACGTAAGTAAGAACAGCTTAAAAAACTATAGTCAAAATAGCAATTAAACTTAACCTACTCGTAAGAACTTTTGTAAACACACGCTCTACTAGTCCAAAGCAAGATACAACAGAATTCATTGAATTGTCACATACAAGTATTAAATTCAAAAAATGTTGCCTAATAATATTCGGTGAATTCGATTACAACCTTAGGCAGTTCGATTACCTATTCAGTGTGAGTCACGTTAAAGTGTACATATGAAAATAGATGAAACTAGACCTATTTTTACCGACAAAAAAGAGGTCAAAATTTTTTTGAGATTTTTTTAAAAAAATTTATAGATTTTTTTTTCTTCAAATTACTTATTGTAAAGAAAACGTAATAACTTTTAAACTAAGCGGTATATCCTGATAAAATAAAAACAGTAATAATGCTAAATAACAGGCGATACTAAAAAAATACATAAAATACACAAAAAATGCCAACAAATAATAGAAAATGATACTTTTTGAAAAAAATCTGCTTAAAAATTCGTGTTTTTTTGGTTATTTTATAAATTTCTCCAAAAAATGCCCCTATAACAGGTGGTTTTTATTACTTTGTATTATTTTCTATCGTATTATCTTTGTAAAACCAAAAATCG
>NW_021135492.1:0-1487 GCF_004193835.3 Ostrinia furnacalis | reverse complement strand
ACAAAACTTGCGCGCAAAAAGCAAATCTAGTAGGTATGTAAATCATCAAACTTCTAACGCTCGTAACTCAGTTCAGACTGAGTTTAGAGGTATACTATACATGTCATAGTAAGTTTGATTTATTACACTATTTTGTAATCAAAAAACAAAGTTTGGTCGATGGCCGCGCGAAAAAAAAAAGACGCCACCTTCCATACAAAATCTGGCATTGCCATTTATCAAATAACCAAAAAAACACGAATTTTTAAGCAGATTTTTTTCAAAAAGTCTTATTTTTTATTATTTGTTAGCATTTTCTGCATATTTTATGTATTTTTTCAGTATCGCCTGTTATTTAGCATTATTACTGTTTTTATTTTATCAGGATATACCGCTTAGTTTAAAAGTTATTACGTTTTCTTTACAATAAGTAATTGGAAGAAAAAAAATTCTACAAAAAATTTAAAAAAAATCTCAAAAAAAATTTGACCTCTTTTTTGTCGATAAAAATAGGTCTAGTTTTATCTATTTTCATATGTACACTTTAACGTGACTCACACTGTATACTACGGATGTTTTGTGCAATTATAGTGAAGTCCGTTGATATAACGTTCTGATACAGCATTCAAAATTTTGCAAATACACCATGCAAAATTTTGAATGCTGTCAGCTCTTGATTGTGCTATCTCAATTTTATCTATTACTTGTAAATTATTCAAAGAATTATTCATAATTATTTTTGTTAAAAGAACCGAGAACTATTTCTACATTTCTAATATTATTAATGTAAACATTATGTCGAATTGAGGCTCCTGAACTCAATATAAGCTGTGTAAAAATCTGATTTGTATGTGTATTTGTGTTTTGTGTGTGTGTGTGTATGTAATTTTTAGAGAAGTTATTAAAAGTAATACTAACAAGATTAATTTTGTAAACAAAAAATTAACAGTAATATTACAAACTAATAAAGAAAATAAAATTCTTCTGTCTACCGAACAGCGCCCAAGCATGCCTAGTCAGGTTTTCTGCATCAAGCTGTTTATTTGGGTTTCGTTGGTTACTGTAATGACAGGAGACGTGTCATGCTCTCGCAGGTACACTCGGCCAAACGCAGTCCAACAATATTTGTAATTGTTTGTCCTTGCCAGGTCACGCGCCAGGAAAAACAATCGGGCGCCTTTGATGGTTAGTTGCTCCGAGACAAAAACAGGAGTATCTCCATTGCTTTTACACCCAAGATGTTTGGCACAGAGCTTTTGTTTCGTTCTCCTGTTGAAGGCCTTACACATTGTCAGTAACTCTGTTTTCAGTATCGTAGATGAGGTTTCAACTATAATGGGCGAGTCGCTCTTTGCGCCCTTTTTTCCTTTGATTCTATAAACATCCGTAATATCTCTCTCATCAAGCTTGCATCCAACAGTTTTCGATAAGGTCTTTACCATGTCAATCAAGGTTTTCGTTTCATCGTTTTGTCTAGGTGCATTTTTAATTTCAAAGTTTGCTTTCCA
>NW_021135491.1:0-126862 GCF_004193835.3 Ostrinia furnacalis | reverse complement strand
ATTGTGCAATCCTAAACTTTAAACTTTCTTACTTTTGAATAAATACATATCGCAATACATACATACTACATTACGAAGCCCGAATCCCACACCAGTCATTCAGTCAAGTTCCAGAAACGAATCGGTCCTATTCATAATTATTGGTTTAGGTTAGGTTAGAACTGTGACCACCCGCACGAGCCGAGCGAGCGAAGCCAGAGTCCCGCTCCTGTCATTCAGTCAAGTTCCAGAAACGAATCGGTCCTATTCATAATTATTGGTTTAGGTTAGGTTAGAACTGTGACCACAACGCACGAGCCGAGCGAGCAAAGCCAGAGTCCCGCTCTTCGTAATGACTCTTGAAAACAGCTTGTAGACATGGCTCAGAAGTGAGATGGGTCTATAATTCTTCAACGAGGTTTTGTCACCTTTTTTAAAGAAGAGTACCACCACACTTCCGTGCCATGTCGTAGGCGTTTTTCCTTCGAGGATGACGGAATTGAACAACTTCTGAAGAGCCCTTAGTACCGGCGTTCCGCCTGCCTTCAAAAGCTCAGCCGTGATTCCATCATCACCCGGTGCCTTGTTGTTCTTCAGCTGTTTGAGAGCCATTCTAATCTCGTACAGACTGACGTCCGGGATATAGTGTCGGGTCAGTCTAGCTCTTGGGTCCTCGGCTAGATTTGTGACAGGTGCGCGTACACTCGTGTATAGTTGTCCGTAGAACTTCTCAACCTCTTCCAATATCTCCGGCCCCGACGAAATGGCTCTGCCATCCTCTGTCTTCAGCTTGGTCAGTTGACTTTGACCAACAGACAGATCTCTTGCGAACACTTTAGAGCCCTTGTTTCGCTCAATCGCCTCATTAATACGGTCTGTATTAAATTGGCGTAGGTCGCGAGTCAAAGACTTGGAGATCTGTCTGTAAGGCGCCGATACTGAGCAGCATCTTCAGAGGACTGCATAACCAAGTTCCGTCTCTCTTCCATGAGTTGATTGGTGAGGTCAGAGATCTTTTTGGTTCCTTTTGAACGACGGGTTTTAAAGAACTTAGCCCAGTCGTTTGGACAATTTCCACGAACCTGTCATTGTATTCGTCCACATTTTCACAGTCTCCTAGGCATTCGAAACGATTTTGCAACTCGAGCTGAAAGCTTTCGGGGTTTTGGAGTTGGATAAAATATATCAAAATAATAATTTGACCAAATTATTTTATTTTCAGTAGCCGTCGCTGGAACATCTATTGATGTCACATCACCTCTTATTACAACTAGCCCTACAAAGGAGCATAGTTATTGTTCAAAATCTGGACCTGTTCAAATAAGTAAGTACTCTAGAAATTCCTTCTACTTTATGCAATAGTTTTATTTTTAATTGAGGCGTTCATTGCTTTAATCTAGTTATTATGGAAGGTAATAATATTGTAATAATTGGTATAATCATCAGTCATCATCATATTATATTTCTTCATCATGCTGTATTTAGTGTGTAAGATTTGTTACTGAATAAATTATTTATCACTTGTCATTTTCATCGTCATCATCATCACCACCATAGTAATAGTGAAACCCCAACTGATTAATTAATATGTTGTAGTTTGGAACGCTAACGACTAAGCCTTCAAATATGTTAAACTAAACATCAAAGCCATTTTTTTGATAATTATCATAACATTTGTGATTTTTTTTTAAAGATGAATGTAATAGTTTTCTTTTTCCTACAGGGAAAAGGATAAACAAAGACATTCCGTCCTATGTTACAAAACAACTTAGAAATTCCATGAGGCAAATAAAAAACTTGAAACGAGAAGTATTGCGGATGAAAAAACGCGGATTAACACTCAAAGCCAGATTGGAAAATGCAAGAAAAATAAGTGAAAATGCAGCTTTTCAAATGGTCACGAAGGACATAACGAGAGTGGGTAAGCTGTTTACAAGAATGCAGCAAACCCAAAGTGCAAAGAAACCTAAAGGACGGCGATTTTCATTACAAGAAAAAATAATAGCCTTGTCATATTATAAAATAAGTCCTAAATTGTATTCTTTACTGTCTAAAGATTTTGTACTTCCATCGAAAAAGTCTTTAAAAATGTTGTTGTCCAAAGTTCAAATAACGCCTGGAATTAATAAAATCATTTTTGATAAAATTGCAAAGACAGTAAAAACCGTTTATTCCCGATGTCCCCCACTATTTATCCACCACTGGTGGACATCGAGAAAAAAAGTCGCAATGTCCACCAGTGGGGGACAGCGCTACTGAAATCTTCCCGTTGGGCCCTACTGGTGGACACTGAGAAGTAGGGTTGCCAACCGTACTATAATATATAGTATTGTACTATATTTCAGGTCTGCGTACTATATACTGTTGAGAAAATATATAGTACGCAAAAATACTATATTTTCAACACCGACAAATCTGACAAACAAATCCTTCATTTAAAAAAAATAAGAACGCGCCTTTAAAGTAACTTTTAACTGTTAGGATGGCTAAGTCATATAACCTATTGCGCACGTACCATTTCCTTTGATGAGGTCCGTGAACATACCCGATAGGCGATAGCGAACGCTTGCGTAACAAACTTCATCATTTCAGCCATAGGACGTCCACTGCTGAACATAGGCCTCCCCCAATGCTTTCCATGTTGATTGATTGGTAGAGGCCAGCGTCCAGCGCTTCCCTGCTACCTTTACGATGTCGTCGGTCCACCTTGTAGGTGGACGTCCCACGCTGCGTTTTCCGGTACGCGGACTCCATTCCAGAACCTTTCCACCCCATCGCACGTAACGAACTGGTCAATGTCAAATTGACAACGTAAATTTTAACGTCGTCAAACGATATTTTGGTCTGCTTTATTTATCGGCAGAATCGTTTTCAACTAGATGTTGTTATTTCTTTTGAAAAGTTGAAACCTTATATAAATTAGGTATGGAAAGTGGTAGTGATAACGAAAATGCGTCAAATTCTATTGCGCCGCTAACGCCGATTAAAAAACGAAAAATACCAAAAAGACTCCAAATAAAATAAACCGGAGTGGGAAAGAGAGTATGACTGGATTACTGAAGATCCCCAAAATATACAGTGAGAGATAAAGTACACATGAAAATATGTGAAACTATTAATTTTTTATATAATTTTTTTCTTCCAATTACTTCTCGTAAAGAAAACGTAATAACTTTTAAACTAAGAGGTATATCCTGATAAAATAAAAACAATAATAATGCTAAATAACAGACAATACTAATAAAATACATAAAATACCCAGAAAATGCCAACAAATAATAAAAAATATACGTTTTGAAAAAAATTCTGCTTTTAAATTCGTGTTTTTTTGGTTATTTGATCAATTTCTCCAAAAAATGCCCCTATAACAGGTGGTTTTTATTGCTTTGTATTATTCTCTATCGTATTACTTTTGTAAAACTAAAAATTGCATCTCTCTATCCTTATCACAACATATTATGTCAATTTTAAAATCGGCGCTAGAACAACGTAAAAAAGATATTTTTTTGGTTACAAAACAAAAAAATGTTGCAATCATTAGAAGCAAAATCCCCCCCACAGAAAGTTATGGAATTCAAAAAATTTTTTTGCTATTTCTTGATCGTGTCAGCCAAATGACGTCCACTGCTGGACAAAGGCCTCCCCCAAGGTTTTCCACAATGAACGGTCCTGCGCTGCCCGCATCCAGGCTCTTCCCGCGACCTTTACCAGATCGTCGGTCCACCTAGTAGGAGGCCTGCCCACGCTACGTCTTCCAGCCCGTGGTCGCCACTCGAGAACTTTCCTGCCCCAACGGCCATCGTCTCTACGAGCTATGTGCCCCGCCCACTGCCACTTGATTTTAGCAATTCTGCGAGCTATGTCGGTTACTTTGGTTCTCCTGCGGATCTCCTCATTTCTGATTCGATCACGCAGGGAAACTCAGAGTATAGCCCGCTCCATCGCCCTTTGGGTGACCTTGAGCCTTCTTATGAGGCCCATAGTAAGCGACCACATCTCAGATCCGTATACCATCACTGGCAACACGCATTGGTCAAATACTTTCGACTTGATAATTGTTTAGATTATTTCTTGATAAATGTTTATAACTTTAGACTATCTTAATAAATGGTTTGATTTCAGTGAAAGCAATTGGTTATTTAAAATCCAAAATATAATTTAAAAAAGGAGGTTTCATTTAATGACTGTGAGACAATATTAGAAGTTCTAAATTTACAAGAAAAATTGAGTATCAAAATGGACGACCTATACTCTGAAATAACGATATTGAATGAAATCTTTGCTAAATTAAAAGACTGTAGTGACTTTACTGACAAAACTACAGGCCAAAAATGGCAGCATATTTAAAAAAATACTGAAAATGACTTACCAAATTTATTTGAAGTAATTTCATTCCTGCTCTCTATTCCCGCCACCTCGGCATTTACAGAAAGGATATTTTCGGTTATGAATTCGAAGTGGCGAGAAGAAAGAAACAGAAGTAGTGTATCATTAATAAAAAATGAGCTTTTGATTTATATTAATTTAAAAATTGAATGTGACAAAGCATATGACACTTTTATTTTAAACAAAAAACTGTTACACAGCGCAAGAACTGCAAAAAAATATAGTTTTTATAAAAATTAATAATTAAAAAATGTATATTTGTCTATTTTTTTGTTTTTCCCATAAAATACTATATTTTTTTTAAATGTACTATATTTTTTTACACCTTATTTTGGAAAATACTATATTTCGCTGATGAAATGTTGGCAACCCTACTGAGAAGAAATGAGTTGCTCTGTCCCTCAGTGGTGGACATCGAAACCAAAAAAGTTCCGTTGTCCCCCACTATTTGTTTTGTTTTCGTGATTGTTAAAAAGTATTTTTTTTAATTCGTATCAAATATAATTCTCAGTTTTTTAACATCCCACCTTTCCTATTTATGTAAACTTTTTCAATTTGTCGTGAACTAGATCCTGCAATTTCCGTCATTATTACATAATACATAATAAGTGCAAAATAGTAACATTACCGACACAATAATTTCTGATAACATGAACATTGTAAGTAGGTACTTGGAAAATTAAAAATGACAAAACCGTTCCGGATTGTTTTAAACTATAATAAAAATGCTTTTATAATGTATGTATTATAATTATTAGTATAAGATTTAATTAAAATGTTTGTATTCATGAACACAAATATAATAGTGGAGGACAACGGAACTTTTTTGGTTGCGATGTCCACCACTGAGGGACAGAGCAACTCATTTCTTCTCAGTGTCCACCAGTAGGGCCCAACGGGAAGATTTCAGTAGCGCTGTCCCCCACTGGTGGACATTGCAACTTTTTTTCTCGATGTCCACCAGTGGTGGACAAATAGTGGGGGACATCGGGAATAAACGGTAAAAACGTAACATGAACACCGAAGACAAAATATGCACCCTAATCTTTGACGAGATGTCAATAACACCTAATATTTCTTATGATGCGGCAAAAGACGCTTTAAAAGGTTGCATAAATGATCGTAATATTGCGAATCACAGACAGACTGACAGAGTTGCTTTCGCATTTATAATAGTAATATTAGTATAGATTGCCATAATAATTTTACTTTCGTGTCTCCGCAGGCCCAATCCCAAACGGTTACTGAGGAACCAACTGCAGAAATCAAAACTCAATCAGTACCTTCAGAACCTCTTTTGGTAAGTTATACATGATGAAAATATGACCACAAGTATTTATGGCATATAAACCTACCATAACTAATGTAAATAAATGATTGGTGAAATTTTGGCAATCAAATTAGAGATTAAAATAATAATTATAAAAATAAATCTTTTTTAAAAACAAGCTTTTATTCTGAATTTCGAAAGCTTGTATCGCGCATGGAATTTATTCCTCTTTTTCTCTGTTTGCGCTACAAGCTTTCAAAATTCAGAATAAAAGCTTGTTTTTAAAAAAGTTTATTTTTATTATTATTATTTTATTTTACACTTTTTAGTTATATCTTAATCTCAGGACCCTGGACATTATCTAACACTAAAGTGCTCAAAAAGACAAATCCAACGAACCCAAACTCGATGAGTTTCCGCCGTTTTGTTTAGGAGTTCCTATGGCCACCTCCCGACTCCATCATCAGACCAGCTCAATGGTACCATAATATTGCATTGTCATCGTACTTACATAAGTATACCAAATTTCAGCTCAATCGGTTGAGGAGAACTGGTCTTAAATTCAGTTGCAAGATTTGTCCCACACATACTAACAAGTGAAGTCAATATAAAGCTTGTAATAATAATAATGAATTATGTTTAGGCGTGAAATAACAACAGATAGACAGACAGAGTTGCTTTCGCATTTATAATAGTAACTAGCTTTGGTCGCCCGCTACGCGGGCTACAAAAGCTAGATCTGCGATGCTGGCCGCTCCGGGCTTCGCCCTACGCGGCGCTCGGCCTGCGGCCTCGCATTCGGAGCTCGGCCTTCGGCCTCGCATATAATAGTAATATTAGTATAGATTGTCATAATAATTTTACTTTTGTGTCTCCGCAGGCCCAATCTCAAACGGTTACTGAAGAACCAACTGCAGAAATCAAATCGGGACCTTTAGAACCGTTTTTGGTAAGTGAAATGTAATAAAATAATAATAAATATGAGTATTTTATCATAATAATGACAAAATTTTAATAATACATCTACACTTGCNTTTTGCTCGCGAGTGTAAAATAAACACAAAAAAAATCTTTTTAGAAAACATAACCTTCACGGAAGAAAGTCAAGCTAAATCTGTCAGCTTCTGAAAATAAAGTTTATATTGAAAATACCTATTGAAGAAAGTCTGTTGACTTTCTTCAATAGGTATTTACATTAATATAACTTCAAAACTGCTTTAAAACAAAAAAAAAAGGGCTTGATGTTCTGCAATTGCTGCATTATGATGAAAATAATAAGCCCATCAATCCTAAGATGTTTTTATAGTATAGATACGTTATACCCGCTCAAGAATGGCAATGCAAATGAGATCCAATTGTACCTCTTGCATTTAGTCGGGCACGATCGCTGGCCACGAATGGCCGCGAACGCTCGTATCGGTGTGTGGTTGATTAATTGAAAAAAAAATGCCTTCCTGTATGTTTAGGTGGTGTACAAATTACAGGGCCAATATTAGAGACAAGAAAAATGTATCATTACATTTGTAAGTACAGTTTTTTTAGTAAAACATTAATCTATTTAATTTTTATTCAATTTGACAAGGTTTGGCAATTGGATTTGACATGTGACCTAAAGAGCGAGATGTAAATATGTTTAATACGTGAGAGTGAAAGTGACAAATGCGCGCAAATATCTAGTGGCTACTGCCAGGAGAAGTTGGGGAAAATCTCTATCACAAAAAACTCGGAATTTTATACTAGCAATTCGCTACTCGTTTTTTTTTTTTCAAGAAATGTCTACCCACCTTATTTCTTATATTAGATAATATTATAATAACATTACTTTCATAATTTATTTTCTATTTTAGATTACCTAAGGATGAGTTAATGAAAGCAAAATGGTTAAAAGTAATTAGGACTCAAAGAAATCAAGATGATTGGATGCCTTCAGCATATTCTACAGTATGCTCCGAGCATTTTTTGACGAGTGACATTTATGATACGAAGAAAAATATACGACGGCTGAAAAAAACAGCAGTTCCTGTGATTAAGGTAAATTAATATTACTTCAATAATTTTCAATAAATAAAGCATTTTGCTTTTATTTATTTATTTATTTTTTACAGAAATAAGAACAGAATTCTAGAACACCATCACCATCAAGTTTGAAAGGAGTTAATGTGTCTGACGAAGATTCAATTTTTTGATTCACCTCGAAAAGCATTTTTGAAAACAGAACTTAGAATTGTATCTAGAGAAACGCCGGCTTCTGTTAAAAAATTACAACTTGACTAGGAAAAATAAAAGACTCGAAAAGAAGTGTAACAATATGAAGCAAATTGTGTCAGAGCTCAAAAAGAAAAAATATTTCTCAATAGATCAGATTAGGGAGTTTGATTTGCTCAATGCGGATGCGCCAGACAGGCAAGAGGGAAAACCGTATAAAACTAATTTAACGGCAAATAACCCACACAAAGATTTTTTTTTAAAATCTGTTCATCTTATTAATGAACTTGAATTTATAGGATGCAAACGAAAGCCACCATCACAAGGGGGCTGGCTAAAACTTTTAAATGGGTATGAGCGATTGTGGGATACCCTGCATAAAAAGCACAAAGTAAATAGCATCGCCACAAGGCGAATAAACCAAGACCCGTTAGAAAATTGTTTTGGGTGCATAAGATCTAACTGTGGATCTAACGACAATCCCACAGTCGCTCATTTCATTGCCGGCTTAAAGACGAGCATAATTACAAATTTACGAAATGTTGTAAAAACTAAAAAAAATTGTGAAGATGATAATGGCGAATTAGTGGAGAATTTTAAATATCTGTTCACTAAATCAAGGACTAGAAAAATTAATGAACCCATGCCCGATCCTGGCCCCAATGTTTCTGAGCATGGCATTTATGTAACTGATGAAGAAGTAGAAAGCTCAGCGGAAACACAGGCATGTGCATACGTCTGTGGGTTTATTTTTAAAAAGTACGCCAACGATTGCGAAAACTGTAAGAAGGCTATGCTTGCCGAAAAGCCCACTGAAAATGAAGTTGAATGACAATTTGATAAGTGAGTAGTTTCTAATGAATTAAGACAGTTTCTATCCCGTTTTTAAAGATACCCTCAGTGAGTCTTTTTTATTGATTTTAGTCAAAAATTGACTTGTCGACTGTTTTATGCGGACATAAAGTATTGCGTGTAAAGTTTTTAGACACATTTCTTAATCCTTAAGGTGCGTGAGTTTGTTAGTTGCTTTTTACTCAGTAAAATGCCATTGGGTGCAGCCGGTGCAGCTAGAGCGGTGGCGCTTTCAGATGCTGGGTACAGCCAGCGTCGTATCCGTATAGGCCGTATGCTGGGATATCCTCGAACTACGATACGTGATGCCGTCCGACGATACAGAGAAACTGGATCTTACACCAAAAGACCAGGACAAGGTCGTAGGAGGTGCACCTCTGAACGAGATGACCGCTTGATCGTGTCAAACGTTTTAAGAAATCGCTACACTACAGCTCCCGAAGCCCATAACCGCCTATATGAAGTACGAAATGAGGGACCATAAGAAGAAGGCTTGCAGAACGTAATTTGACTGGATTCCGGCCAGCTACCGATATTATGACATCCAGGATATGGTTTCATTATATTGTCATGTAAAGCAAATGCTCCACCATAAGAAGAAGGCTTGCAGAACGTTATTTGACTGGATTCCGGCCAGCTACCGATATTATGACATCCAGGATATGGTTTCATTATATTGTCATGTAAAGCAAATGCTCCGTCAGCTAAAAAAAAGTAAGGTACATCGACATTTTCAATGCTGGATAATGGTTGTGGTGTAGGAAGGTTAAGCCTGTTAGATGTCACTTTTTGCCACAATGAAGAATTTTTAAAAACTCCATCGCTTAGCCTCCCTTGACTACCAATGTCGGCATACATAAATTATAGTTGCTGTCGACTAAAGCTAATAGTACTAAACTGTATGTCTTCTTATAATTAAAGAACTCGGAGCCGGAGTTCTCTGGTCATTTTATAACAATGTAATTTCCATCCATTGCGCCTATAGCATGTGGAAAATTATTCTTGAATCCGTTTTCAACTTGTAACCACTCCTGTTCATTGCCCGGCAACTGTAAACAAAAAATATTCACATTTATATTTAATTTTCATTATTATTATTGCAGCAAAGAAAATATGAAACCCAGGAGAGAGAAGATGAAACCCAGGATAGAAATGATGAAACTGATCTAGATGCACAAGAATATGATGCTTCATTAAATTCACCGTCCCCACCGTCAGCAAATTAAAAAAAAACGCCAGGCGTCATGACAATGACAACCCACGCGAACTACAGACAGGACGCCAGCAATAAACTGTCCACAGCATTTAATTGTTTAAATAAAGTCTTGGATCGTGAGGATAAGTGTGACATATTTTCAAAACTAATAGCTAAAAAAGTTCCCTGAAAATGTAAGAGAAGAATGAATGCCTTAATTCGAAAATCTGAATTTGACAGACGCACATCTATTGAAAAATTGCTTTCCTCTTCACCAGATACAGCTCACAGTTCAACGTATACCATAAGGCGACCAAGTTCTGAGAATAATAATTATTCTAACCCTACAATAACATCTCTGATGCCAAACACATCTTATTCAGAGCCATCCATATCATATCTGAATCATTCCAATGAAGGCCAATCTGACCAATACATTGTTATTAAACAATGAAATGAAATCAAATTATTAGACCAGCTGCTTCTAATATTACAAATACTTCAGTTAATATTATGTCTAATGAAAGAAATCAAACCCAAAGCCAAACTAACTACATTAGTCTCAGACAACAGTCACAGTGTAAGTGATGTAATAAATAAAGCATACTATGATGCATAATAACTGATTGCCTGGATTTGCTAGCTGCAAGACACTGATTACTGGCAGCTACTCGCTACCTACTACAAATTATTTTAATTATCAGTAAATAAGTGCCACTAATCTATATTGTGTTAAATCTTTCAATCAAAGTAAATCAAATTATTAGACCAGCTGCTTCTAATATTACAAATACTTCAGTTAATATTATGTCTAATGAAAGAAATCAAACCCAAAGCCAAACTAACTACATTAGTCTCAGACAACAGTCACAGTGTAAGTGATGTAATAAATAAAGCATACTATGATGCATAATAACTAATTGCCTGGATTTGCTAGCTGCAAGACACTGATTACTGGCAGCTACTCGCTACCTACTACAAATTATTTTAATTATCAGTAAATAAGTGCCACTAATCTATATTGTGTTAAATCTTTCAATCAAAGTAACTAAATTACATTATTACCTTTATTTCCTCCTTGAGAACCTCATTGCATGCGTTGCAGACATCAATCACAATTTTTGAAATTAATGCAGTTTAGTCCAGTCAATAAAGCTTTATAGATGGAAAACTGTAGAACACAATTTCTGACTTCAGGACTTTATTTAGACTAGTTAGGAGGTGAACATAGCAAAAGTCCCCGCCCTTAGCCCTTGAGCCGGCGGGGAGAGGGGGGTTTAAAGATGCCACTTTTCGGTTTTTCGCTTAATCCTCGGAAACTATGCGTCCTAGTGACATGACTACTATGAACCAAAAAAAGCATATTCAATTTGCTACAGATGAGATAGACAAGTTTTTCTATAAATTGTATAGTTTTCGCGGCATCTGCTCTAGAAGGTCTGTAATATTGGAAATTTTATTTTTGTCTTACATGTTCCCTTCAGGAGAAAATCGACTAAATCAACATTGAGCAATCATTCTAGACATGCGGGAGCATGTTAAGCCTAGTTCCAGCGAGGGGACTACACCGTGCGTATATTTAGACGAATCACTTTGAGCCACTTTTGAGTCCTCATCACTCAAAAACTACTGTGCATTAACACTTCAAATTTGGCTCATGTGTTGAGACTTACAAGATATACATCAGTTTCAAATTTCATAAATCTGCCTCAAACGGTTCTTTAGATATTGACGTCCAAAAATCTACATGTCTGACCTATAGACCAAATTCTAACCACTTCCAGATGATCTCGAAGGTTCAAATTTGGCATCCAGAAAGGTAGTTATGTAAATACAAAGGAACAAATAAAAAACCAGTAAATTTTAACATTTCACATGTGATAGATAGATAGTAGTGCTCTAAATATCGATTTTTGAACGTCAATACCTAAATAACCGTTTGAGGTATATTTATGAAATTTGAAGCTGATATACATCTTGCAAGTCTCAATACATGAGCCAAATTTGAAGTGTTAATGCACAGTAGTTTTTGAATGATGAGGAGTCAAAAGTGGCTCTAATTGGTTCGTCTAAATATACGCACGGTGCAGTCCCCTCCATGGAACTAGGCTTAACATGCTCCCGCATGTCTAAAATGTTTGCTTAATGTTGATTTAGTCGATTTTCTCCTGATGGGAACATGTAAGACAAAAATAAAATTTCCAATATTACAGACCTTCCAGAGCAGATGCCGTGAAAACTATAAAAGATATAGAAAAATTTGACTGTCTCACCTGTAGCAAATTGAATAAGCTTTTTTTGGTTCATAGTAGTTATGTCACTAGGACGCATAGTTTCCGAGGATTAAGCGAAAAACCGAAAAGTGGTACCTTTAAACCCCCCTCTCCCCGTCGGCTCAAGGGCTAAGGGCGGGGACTTTTGCTATGTTCACCACCTAACTAGGCTAAATAAAGTCCCGAGATCAGAAATTGTGTTCCATGGATTTCTCTCTACACCGTCGTTAAGGCATTCATTGACTGGACTAGTTGAAATTTTGAATAAAAAGTGTAGGCTTCTATAGCTGTCACCAGTTGCTAAAAATCTTAAAGTAATTGCTAAACGAATTTTAGCTGGTATAGCTTCTCTTAAATGAGTATCATATTTGTAGATCATGGGTTCAATTTCAGAAAGTAGAAGATAAAAATCCGCCTTTGACATACGGAAAAAATTTTCAAATTCTCCAGACGGTTCTTGGGTGAGTTGCTCCATAGTATGTCTGCAAAAAATATGATTCAATGAATACCTTTATTAAAGTAAAATAAATACTGGATAAGGTTGGAACTTGTGACGAATCAATAGTTTTGTTTAATTAATTGAGGAGTGACAGAACAAAACATGATAATTCCACTTTTGGTAAAAAAAAAGTTAACAATGACATTCGACAGAATACCATAAATTAATTACGTCGCCCATTAAGCTGGTGTGGTTCAAATCATGCTTATTCCTTCAGTAAATCGCCTCTAAAGTTGAAAGTTTGATGCAAATCATGATTTTTTCATGTTTAAAAATATCAATAAACGAAATCTGATACATTTCATACATTTCTGGTACGCACATTGAAAGTTGCCACAAAATAGGTTATTTCCTGTTTCCTGTCATACAGAATTTTCCAAACAGTTAATCAATCATGATATTTCCATTTTTAGGGTTCCGTAGCCAAATGGCAAAAAACGAAACCCTTATAGATTCGTCATGTCTGTCTGTCCGTCCGTATGTCACAGTCATTTTTTTCCGAAACTATAAGAGCTATACTGTTGAAACTTGGTAAGTAGATGTATTCTGTGAACCGCATTAAGATTTTGATGCAAAAATAAAAAATAATAATAAATATTGGGGGCTCCCCATACTTAGAACTGAAACTCAAAAAATTTTTTTTCATCAAACACATACGTGTGGGGTATCTATGGATAGGTCTTCAAAAATGATATCGAGGTTTCTAAAATACTTTTTTTCTAAACCGAATAGTTTGCGTGACAGACGCTTCCAAAGTGGAAAAAAGTTGGTCCCCCCCCCCCTCTAACTTCTAAAATAAGAAAATGAAAATTCTAAAAAAAACATATGATGTACATTACTATAAAAACTACCAACGAAAATTGTTTTGAGCGAGATCTAGTAAGTAGTTTTTTTTAATACCTCGTAAATCGTAAACCGCTTATTACCGCGTAATCTTTCATACTAATAACTTAAATAAAAAATAATAATTTTAATTTCATAAATCAATGGTACGGAACCCTCGGTGCGCGAGTCCGACTCGCACTTGGCCGGTTTTATTTACATAAGAATAGATACACAATTTGAAATGAAAAAAAAACATGGTTAATAAGTTCTAACAGTTATTTTTATTATTCATTAGAACCCATATTTTCTTTAATTGTACAAAGGCAAAGTTGTCGGTTTTTGACCTCTTGTGAAAAGTTAGACATCATGGAAATATCATGTTTTGTTCTGTCACTCCTCAATTTTAATTAAGTAACCACTAAAAAGTAAGATCGATTGTTTACCTTATTTATTTTGATGTCCTGTCAATTGCAAGTACTCGTATACACCAATATAATTTGACCAACCTGTTTCTGTTTCTACGCATGGCGATCATCCACCATCTTCTTCGTCTTCTCTGTCTTTTTTTTTTCAAGTTCCTCACGACATTTAATTTTAATGTTCACGTAGTTATAATAAGCCAGAGCGCACATCGCGACGGCAGCTGTTACCTCGACCACTACCGGACATTAGTTCACCACACATTTTGAACGTTTTTATTGTTAAATATGTTAAACATTATGATCTGTTTTTTTCAGGTGAACAGCACTGCACTGCTGCTTCTGCTAACGTACTAGTGGAACATAACTACAGTGCATTTAGACCCAGACCAAAACGATCAGTCAAAGGTAATTAATTTATACAAATAAAATTTAAGTGTCCGTCTGGCATTCAAAATATCAGGTATTTAGTAATTACCAGTCTAGTAAATATGAAAGTAAATAAATTAATGATGTATTATTTCTTGCAGGTGCTTCTGGAACAGTCTCCTGTAGTTTGAATTCTGCAAGACCACTTCAAAAGAAGATCAGGTACCTTCAGACCGAAATACATCGTTTGCGCGCACGAGGACAATCGTTTAAAGAACGACTGGCTAATGCGACAAAAATTTCAAAAAATGTTGCATTTACACACGTTTTTCAACATAATATGACAAAGCCAGCTCAATTATTTGTGAATATGCAATTGCAAACAAAAAAGAAACCGAAAGGAAGACGATTTTCTTTTGAAGAGAAGATTTTGAGTCTAACATTGTTCATGAAAAGCCCTAAAGCGTATAGTCACTTATATAAATACTTTACACTCCCTTCCAGTAAAGAAATGAAACGTTTACTTAGTCAGATTAAATTAACGCCTGGAATAAATAATATCATTTTTGAAAAAATTAAAAAAACTATGAGCACAAAAGAGGTTCCAGATAGGCTGTTTAGTCTTATTTTTGACGAAATGTCAATTAACCCGCAATTTTTTTATGCGGCTCATAAAGACCAATTAGAAGGTTTTACTATAATCTCTGATGATAAATTTGCTGACCATGTACTTGTATTTATGGTGAAGGGAGTGAAAGGTAATTTTAAACAGCCAATTGCTTACTATTTTACTAACAGTATAAATAGGTTTCAATTGAAAGAATTATTAACGACAGTCCTCAATCATTGGTTTAAAAACAACCTTATAGTGTTAAACACTGTTTGTGACCAAAGTCCTATTAATGTTGGCGCCATCACAGAAATGCTTAATGATACCAAAGCATTGTATTTACGCAATGGAAAAGAATGGCGTCGCGAAGTTTCGAATTAAGGGCCATAACATAGTCCCACTTTATGACGCTCCACACTTAATAAAAGGCATCCGAAACAATTTGTTGACAAAAGATTTGATATATACGTCATCTAATAATGAGCAAAAAATAGTAAAGTGGGACTATTACCAAATGGTCTATGAGGCTGACAAGGTATACGGAGAATTACGACTGTTGAATAAATTAACTAAAGAACACGTTAATAAAGATAAATTCAAAAAATGCGTGTCAAATTGGCATCACAACTATTTAGCCACAGTGTTGCAGTTGTGACTGACCACTTAGTGGCGAGAGGCGACCTTCCAATGGAATGCCGACAACTAGTAGATTTCACACTCTTAATTGATAATATATTTGACAGTCTCAATGTTAGCAATTTCTTTGTACCAAATGGTAAAAAATTTAAAGGAGCAATAAAACGCAATTCCCCTCATCATAAACTATGGAAAGAAGCTAAGACAGTTTTAAAAACTGTTAAATATATAAAAAAATGTAAAAGTAGGTGACAAAATCCGATTGGTTGAGACAGTAGTGCCGTCTGTGACAAACCTTATTAAAACTATAGAAGGCATGGAAAATATTTGGGAAGTTTTATCTGGCAAATATAAATTTGATAGCATTACGCTATCAAGAAATTTCAATCAGAACCCTTTAGAAAATTTCTTTGGAAACATTAGGAGTTATGGGGCAAGAAATATTGCACCAAACACTGTAGAATTTGAAGGGGCATTTAAATCTTTGTTATTAAATAAATTATAGCTCTCCACATTCAATTAAAGCTAATTGCGAAGATGATGCTAATGAATGCCTCCAAAACTTGGATTTCTTTTTGAAAGAAAACATCGTAACTCCTAATATTTCCAAAGAAACTGATATTATACATTTTAATATCGAGATATGCATGGAACAGAGGCATGAAAGCGACGCTGGTCAAAGCAATTATGTATGTGGATGGGTCCTGAAAAAATGTTTCAAAAATATTATTAAAGGCTGTATTAATTGTAAATCTCAATTGTCAGATGAAACACCAAATGTAAATAATGCTTATATCAAAGCTAAAGAATATAATAATAAGAAATGGTTGTGCTATCCAAATAAGGTCATAGAACAATATTTTAAAGAAATTCAAAGCATGACCATTTCTTTTCTGAAGAAAAACGTGCCCAAAAATGGCTTAAAATCTAAAATAAGGATGTTTACAGACGTGCTATTATCTAATCCGTTTAAATGTGCGAGACATAAAGATACCTTAAACGACTTTTTTGTAAATACAACGATAAATATTATTATTTATAGTTGGTGTCGAAATATCAACCGGATTTTGTCCGGAAAATTATTATACAATGACAATGTGTCCGGGCTTGTAGTGATCAAACTTTAGGGCTTAGTGCGTAATCTATGGACAATTTTATCGATGAAAATACTTTAAATTTAGGGCTTGACCCATTTCCCGCAAAATTACAAGGATTTAAGTTTTGAATTTTAAGTTTTCTCCTCTTCCTTCAAAACCAAGTGATAGCGTGGTTAGCTTAACACTAATCTGCAAAAATTTTATATCATGCGATAGCCAATAAAATTATCTATTAGCAGAAGTAGAAAACAGTTACAAGTTTCATACATTTTAAGGGTGTAAGAATGGATTTAATTAGAAAAAATCATGACTTTTTTCACTTCTTTTTCAGTTATTTTCCAACACAAGAAAAACCAGGTCGTTAAGGTATGTTTTATTTGCATTGTATTGTTAGTATTTGAGCTATTCTACAAAACGAATGTAAATTTATTAGTATACGTCTATTATTTTCGACGTAATTGTTGAACACAGATACCCCTTTCCAACGGTTTCCATAGCGCACGCGACATGCGAAAATGCACTGCATGAAAGAATCACACAACCTATTCCGAATACTATGGAAACCGCTGGGAAGGGTTATCTTTGTTCAACAATTACGTCGAAACTAATAGACGTAGACTAATAAATTTACATTCGTTTTGTAGATGATGTATCCCTACTCTTTAAAATACCAAATTTTGATAACAACATCCTTAACAACATAACTGAATCTTTTAATAATAAATCTTTGGACAATTGTACACAGCGCCAGCTAGCCCCAAAGTAAGCAACTTAATGCTTGTGTTATGGGTGCTAGCTTAACGGATATACTACTTATACTTTTTTTTTTAAATACATACATATTATACATAGTAACACCCAGACCCGTCACAGAAATTAAAATTCATCCTTTCAATTTCTGCCCGACCGGGAATCGAACCCGGGACCTCTCGGCATATTGGTCCGTTCTGAACCACTACACCAAAGGGCCGACAATACATTAAGTAAATTAAAAGTTTGGCTCCAACAACATAAGCTTGAAATTAACAGTGAAAAAACTAAATTAATTCAGTTTAAACCATTTCAAAAGAAAAAACTTAATCTTAAATCTGTAACAGAAACAATACAGTGTGTCCGGGCATGTAGTGATCAAACTTTAAGGGCGTAATCTATGGACAATTTTATCGATGAAAATACTTCAAATTTGGGGCTTGACCCATTTCTCGAAAAATTACAACGATCTAAGTTTTTAATTTTTAGTTTACACCTCTTCTTTAAAAAACAAGTGAAAGCGTGGGTAGCTTAATATTAATAGGCAAATATTTTATATCATGCGATAGCCAATAAAATTATCTATTAGTAGAAGAAGAAACCAGACACAAGTTTCATACATTTTATGGGAGTAAGAATGGATTTAATTAGAAAAATACATTACTTTTTTCACTTCTTTTTCAGTTATTTTCCAACACAAGAAAAACCAGGTCGTTAAGGTATGTTTTATTTGCATTGTATTTTTAGTATTTGAGCTATTCTACAAAACGAATGTAAATTTATTAGTCTACGTCTATTAGTTTCGACGTAATTGTTGAACAAAGATACCCCTTCCCAGCGGTTTCCATAGTCTGTTGATATGCCCCATATATCCTCTGTCTTTTTTATATTTAGTTCTTTGAAAGTTTTTATAATAACTATGGGGTCTATTTGTCTAAATTTTAATGGGCTATTGCAAACATCAACACAACCCTCGAGAAGAGACATTGCCTGATATGAACATGAATTAAGATTGCTTGTTGTTATGATTGGTACATTTGAGAAGTAACCTTCGAATGCGTTTGCTACCTTATCATTGCATTTAATATACTTATTATCAATTTTTAATGCGAATGTGTCATCCCGAGATATAATTCTACAAGTTTCTTTATTAATACAATTCCAAGTAGCTTTAATTTTGTTGCCAGAGTTTTTAATTTTGTCACGTATGTAAATAGATTTTGCCATAGTACAAACTTGTTTAAAAACTTTTGAGTATTTTTTTACATATTCTATAAAGTCCGGGTCGCTACTATAGGCTTTTCTACCATATAATTCAAACATTTTTTTCCTACTAATATAAATACCTACTGTAGCCCAGTCACTGAATTTAGTTTTATTGTTTTTAATAATAATTGTTTTCTTAGGAAAAATTTTATTGAACTCATTTTTAATTAATTCAAATAATTGCTCATATAAAATATTTATACTACAGTTAAAGTAATGCAAAAGTGGGACCTTATTAGATATTTGAGATTTAAATTTGTCTTTCTGGGATGCAGTGACTGGTCTATATTCTATTTCCTTTCTCGATGGCACAAAATGGTGTTGAAATGACGCTATTTGACCGCAATGATCAGAATTAACAAAATTTATTATTGATTTCTCTAGCACTAAGCAGTTACAGAATATATTGTCTAAGCAAGTAGCTGATGTTGGAGTCACCCTAGTTGGTTCAGAGAAAAGATTTAACAAGTTAAAAGATTTGAATAAATTTAAAAACCGTATTGAAAGAGAGGATGTAGAGAGGTGTGCTGCGCTTTCTCTCAGGGGTGTAGAGAGGTGTGCTGCGCTTTCTCTGAAGTTACTCGCGGCGTTATGCCCTTTAACACTTCCACCCCTGGAGCATATAGCTCTAGCGACTCCACTCTGGCCGGCCGGTTAAGGCAAGCCAGAGGTAAAAGTCCTGCAGACCCTCTCGGATTCCACTTCGGCAAGCCGAAGACGAGGGTCTTGACCGACTCTCGGGAGCACTCGGATTAACAACTGGCCCCGTGGTGTCGCTACTCACCAACAGCTCGCCACAAAGCTGCCCTGCGGGGTTATTATTATTATTATTACAATTTTTTAATAAACTACCCGATAATATAAAATATATAGATAAGAAAGAACCATGTATTCAATCAAAAGCTTAAAGAATTACTAATAACTAAATGTTTTTATAGTGTTAAGGATTTTATGGAAGATAAATAATTAATTTAGTTATTATAAGTAGTAGTAACTAGATAAATCCATAATATTATTATATAAATGTATAATAAAATAGTAAGAAGTAAATAATATAAGTTTGAAAGTAGGTAATTATAATATTTTATATTGTATTAGATTGCTGTACCCAACCGGGTGTACATAGAACATAAGTAGCTTAGACTAGTTTTAAGTTTCTTAATGTAACTATGTATTAAATTGCAATTTATGAATAAATAAATAAATATTATTGAAAAACAAAGTTATTTTATTTGAAGAATCAAACGACTTAATTTCTTTAACTGTCTTCACCGAGGGAAACAACGACGCAATTGTAAGTACTAAAACGAAAAAAAAATTTTTTACCGTTTTTGGAGTACCTAGTTAATAATAAAAAAATGGGGTTGTTTATGAACCAAGAGTTCTAGCTATAATAAAACTATTTTAAAATAATATTAGCCCTAAGAATGTTTCAGAATCTTCTTTTGAGCTTAGAAATAATATTTAATCTGATCTGGCGTAAAGATAATTAATTAGCATTTGTGTCACTGTCGCTCCAAATGAACGAATTATCGTACTTTTAGTTTAGATCGTGATCTGGGAGGCCTATTCCACTTTGATCACCTGGCTTTGATGACCCAGGTGATCAAAGTCCACTTCCAGCGACAATTTAGTGTCCTTTGATCAACCACGGATACGATGCCCTGGGTGATCAAAGTGGACTCCAGTTAAATTATTATTTTAGTGTCCTTTGATCACCTACATACAAAAGCCAGGTGATCAAAGTGGAATAGACCATCTGGGACACCCTTTGGCTGCAGTTTATTTAACGCGTTTGCGCCTAAAAATATTTCGTCAGCGTTTTCTGAAACGTCTTTATCAATTAAATACATAAAGCCATAAAGCACATATTAAAAGTACCTTAATGAAAAAGGGCTACTACATACAAAAGTCGATGATTATTTAAAAGATAAAAATGTTTGTGATGCTTAACTGCCTAGCTCGCATAAATATTTTAATAACTAATGTATATTTAAAAGTCTGTAAACCTTTGAAAAAGAGGCTGACCTGACAATAGTGACTGAGTTTCTTGCGCTGCTTCTTCTCAGCACTGGCCCATTTGAAGCAGTGGTAGGGTTAATACTGGGACATGTAGAAGTGCTTTTTAAAAGCCTACTTGCATAAATAAATGAGTTTTATGAGATTTTTTATTAAAAGTGTAACGGTTCCGACTATACCCTAAATTGAAATTCAAATCAAATTAAAATCATTTATTGCATGTCACATGGCAAGGGTTGGTAGAACATAATATTGTACAGTCACGGAATGAAAAGGTTCGTCAGTTTTCAAATTGATTCCTTCAACGAATCGCGAGCACATATTACCTTTTGAAACTATGTTACAGAATAATCTCGAGTTAGAGAAAATAATCTTTAACTGTTCGTCAGTAAAGTTCAAAATTATTCAGATCAAAGTTGTTTGACGATTTATCTTGTCAAGAAGATTAATATGATTGATAAACTAAAACCTTCTTGTTGGTTCAAACTATTGTCAATATTGGTCAATGTCATCATTGCATTGCACTGATGGGATAGAAAAATAAACAAGCAAAACCTTATTCGTTAGCAAACGTCATATTTATTTAAATGTTAGCAGCACTGTTTCTTGCACGGTTATGTTGGCAGGTTTGACTCTTACAGTACCTAGTGCAAGCGAAAACCGACACTAAGGTGACGAACCTTTTCATTCCGCGACTGTACATGGGAAAAACTTAAATATAACATTTACATTTATTTTTATAATAATTATACAATTCAAAAAATAAAGTAGAAAATTATTTGTCAAACCAAAATTAAAATTATCAAATTAAATACATATTATAACAGTATACAATCCTATCTAATATCTATAACGTGTGTGGTGAGATTGCTCGACCAGCACACGTGTCCGGTTCAACAATGACTACGTGTGAAAAAACAAAATCTATTAAATCTTTAATTACATAAACTAATTGTATTATTTGAACATTTACAGTTATTTACAATTAATTTACAGTGAAATAAAAAATTAAAAACTATATACAAAAGTAATGTTATAATAATATTTACAGAAAATAAAAGTAAAATTTAAAAAAAAAATACTTATGCTATACTAAGTATTCCTAGATTATTAAATCGTTCAAATCTATGACATACGAAAGGTTGGAAGTTAAATCTACTTTTCTTAGTAGAAACTAAAGGGATCTGCAATACAAAAATAATCTTATTACCTAAATCTTATTCTATTGTATGATACTAGCTATTTTCGAGATATTTACAATGAAATGAATCGAGATTAGATCTAATACAATTGGTAATTTGGAATCATCGGGCAGATGACGATAACTTTCGACAAGCTCTTGATGTAACTTCGAGGATTTAAAATGGATGGGTGTAGTAAGTTCTGGCTACTGAAGAGGATAGCCGCGACTGTATCTTCTATTTGGAATGACAGAAGGTAAAATGGTCGTTTCTAGTTTTATCAAAATTTGGTCGTTTAGTAGCATAACGTCAAAAGCGCAAAATGACAAACGATTGCAAAATGTCAAAAGAGCGGAAAGTCAAAAGCGCAACTTGTCAAAAACGCACATAGTCAAAAGCACGGAAAGTCAAAGGTGCACAATGTCAAAAATCCTACTTAAACTGCGTAATTGCTTGGCTTTGTTAAATACCTAAACGTCGTTATTATTTTTGGTTAGACAGACTCCTCGCAAATAGGAAATGAAATACTAATTGATATTTTTAGGAAACTT
The DNA here is from genome assembly GCF_004193835.3 of Ostrinia furnacalis. Classification (NCBI taxonomy): domain Eukaryota; kingdom Metazoa; phylum Arthropoda; class Insecta; order Lepidoptera; family Crambidae; genus Ostrinia; species Ostrinia furnacalis. The sequence goes on along the minus strand of NW_021135491.1, from coordinate 104,480 downwards.
ATTTATTTTTATGTAAACTAAAATATTATTCAACATAGCATTACTCAACTTTTATCTTCTACTGATGCATTCTAAATAATTATGTAAATAAACAAAAATTTAGTTGTCATTTTTAATAATCAGCAATACCCTCTAAAGTCACCCTGACTTTGACTTTCCGCGTTTTGACTATGTGCGCTTTTGACATTCCGCTCTTTTGACATTTTGCAATCGTTCGTCATTTTGCGCTTTTGACGTTATGCTACTAAACGAATTTGGTCTGCATAATTTCGGATCTGTGTACCTACCAGGAGTTTATCCTATAGGATCCTGATAAGTTTACGTTAGGTGTGCTCGCTAGCGAGTACGTCAAAAATCTCTATGAAGATTTTGTTTCTTGAAAGTAGCCGCTAGGGGCGCTGCACATTTTGTCATACAATTAACCTTTAACTACCGACCTATACGTCTCTCAGACGTAATAAATTTTAATTTTGAAATATTTCTAAAATCACGTCACCTTTGGCGTCGCCTCTCCCGCTACCTTCCTCCCTCCGCGTCGCAAGCCACCAGTCGACTTCGCGTCCGTGGCAAGTTCATATGTCTCTGTATCGAAGCGATCGACGTCTCACAGACGTAAGTACGGTGTTTATGTAACAAAATTTCGTACGCATAAACAAGGGCGAGATCAGTCGTGGCCGATTTTTACTCTCGCTAGTACGTGAATTAGCCCTCCCAGAAATGAAACTACGCGTTTACAATGATAGAAACTTATCGAGCGAGTTTTAGGAGCCGCAAATATGCCCGAGCCTCCACCACCAAAAACTTATTCAAATCCAGATCCAGGTCTTAGAAAGACATGTGCAATCTGTCCCAGTCGGTTAAAAAGGCGAACAAAGTACTATTGCTGCAAAAGTAAGAAACCAATTTACCTTACTTGCTGCCTACAACTATGCAGTGACTGCAAACGTACGCAGTGAATGTACCAAAATTCAAGTGCTGTAATTTTTTTTTATATTAAAACTGAGAAGTAAGATTTATGTTTTATTTAGATAATTGTTTATAGAAGATAACATATTTTAAGTTCATTTGTTGTTTAATATTTAATTTTAGAGAAAAACAAGACTTAAGTAAGTCCTTAAAATTAAGTGCCAAAAAATCGTGATCTCTCGAATTAATGTTGATTTTACCTGAAAAATGATGTTTATTTTTTTGAAATCCTGTAGTTTACTTACCTCATATAACAATCTTTTTAATGCATAAAATAGAAAAATGCAGCATGCAAATACACTTTCAATTTTATTACTTAAATTTTTACGTCTCTCAGTCGTCACATCGGCGTAAGTGCTGCGTTTAGACCAGGTCGGCAGCTAAAGGTTAATGTCATTTTTTTACGTAGTCGCTAGCGAGCACACCTAACGTAAACTCATGGTAAGCACACAGCAGTTCATCGGTTTTAACGGAGATGTTCTGGAGACCGAGGGAGAGCTTGTCGATAGCAGTGATTAAGTTAGCTTCATTAATTTTGATCCTATCCAAAGTTTTATTGAACGCTGTTATAAGTGAAGTAGTGAAATTTGATATCTGAATTTGTACTATTGACAGACAAAGGTTGGATCATTAGCAACTTTAAGCACCGTTAAATCCACTCTCTCTAGAACCACAACTTTTTTTAGGTTCGACCTTTTTTTATCCCAAATGGTCTATCTATACCTTACCGTCGGGGGACGGCAGGTTATGTGGGGCTCGAATCCACAAAAACCGGGGGAGTTTCCTCGGCGCCTTGGTCGTCTCTAACCAAGGCGCCTTCCGCGGATGTCCCGCCCTATACGGCGGGACCCAACACGCCCCCACTAAATGGGAGGCCGACAGGATTGGCCGGGACCACGAGGCCAATCTCGTCCGACGGCGGTGGTGGCCTGTGCAGTGCAGGAGGAGGCGCCCCCGCGTCTCCAACGTGCTGGCCACCACCAAGTTTTTGCGTCGACCTCGTTTGATTGATTGCAACTCTACCGATTCTAATGAAACTTTTTTAAAGACTATGTAACGGTAGCGTTACCGCTAACATTAATCTTAATTCTAATTTATTTAATAAACCTACCTAAATAAATAAATAAATCTAATAAAACGAAATACTAAACTAATAATAAATATATCTAAATATTCCTAAACTACAACTAAATTCAAGTTCTAATCTTAATCTCTAAATACTAATAATACTAATCAACGTGACAAATAATTTACCGAGATCATCAATGCTTTGGCAACAAAACAAACGCGCCTTGTTTTAATTTTCGCCCTTTTTCGCCCTCATTTTTAAAATTTGTTGTTAAACTTGTAGCCTCAAATGAATGTGTCGGAACATTGATATGAGACCGATATTTCATCAATGCCCAATCAAGAATATCATCCAAAAAAATGACGATCGGTCAAAAGAGAGATGCAGGTTATGGCGCGAGAGAGCTGATCTCCCCTGCCCTTTTGTCCCTATGTCTGAGAGTCCTCCACCTGGACATGAGCTCTTCTGGCTTACCTGGAAGTCTTTAAATAGACGTCGGACGTAGTAAGGACAATCTGGTCAGGTGGGGATTCTTGGATGGCTTAAACACGGAGTGCAGGTGCGGTTTTGTTCCCCAGTCGATGAAGCACCTGATGTCGTGCCCTGAGTGCCCGAGCAACTGCACTCAGGAGGATTTGATGAGTGCTGCTGACAACGCCACTTGTGGCGGAGTTTTGGGCTGACACTGTGTAGGTTTGTTGTCGACACGACAAGAAGAAGATCCAAAAAAATGCCATCTGGCATTATGGCACGATTATTTAGCCCTCTAAATTATCATCATTATTGTGCAAGGCAAATCGATCATTAGCATAAATGTCCAGGGTTGCCTTGTTGCATTGGCCGGGAGCGCCGCGCTTACGGGGTGGCTCAACTTTGGGCCCGGAGATGAAGCAAACCGTTTTTAGATTGACAATTGCTTTTGCTTCGTCGGAATAGTCCAAGACTACTTGGACAAGGTCAAATGGTTCACGTGTACGAGTCCTGTACTGACGATGAACCTGTTTGACAGGGAAATTTTGGGCTTTGAGGTCGGCCAAGATAGAGGCGGAGTCTAGCTCCTTGGGAATGCCACGGATAATAACCCGCAGCTCCCTTTCCTCCTCGCGGGGGAAGGTATGACATTCGATACTGTTTTTATCGAGAAAGCGCGTTAGGGCTCGGTGCTCGTCCGAGGACACCTTAATTCCTACGTTGCACGACTTAGCGTGCGAGAAGTTAATGTGACGCTCCTTGAGGGCGCCGGAAATCTTGTTCCAGGACGCCTTGTCCTGGACAAAGACTGGGGGGACTCTGGCAGTCCGCCAGGGCCTTCGCAGGTGGGGAAGGAGGGGGAGAGGCCACGGATTTGCGGGTCCTCTTTGAACGACTGACGGTGGTGAATGGTGAAGCCACCGTCATCGGCGTCTGAGACGGGAAAATCGCACTCCATGTCTCTACTGGTAGCATGGGTTTGGTGCTCTATGACAATGGAGTGCTCGTTTGTGAGCGGAATCGGTAACGGGGCGGCGTTGGGATCGCACTGGGCGTCCTCGGGGCATGACGGGGAAGCAGGCTCCTCACAGACGGAGCTTGCGAGAGACTTGCGTGAGTGGCCCAAAGGAACTTTAAGAGTTCCTCCGTGTCCATGGCATTATGGAATTGTGAATTCGCGACGCGTGAACGCCTCATTCCACGTCTTTTCACTGCCGGGCGAAATTTCAGCGCCTTGAAAAAGGCACTGTCGGTCGCTCCCAATCGAACCGAACAGCCTTTAGAAAAGCTGTCACTTTTGACATTTGTGTGACAGTGACACTTGCTTTGGTGTTATTTCTCCACTTATTTCTGCACAGACTAAGTAATAAAAATTTTGCACCAAATTTTTTTTAAGTCCCACTGCGCGTTCGCGACCTGAGCGTACGCGTCTAGCATAGGGACGGCAGACGAACTATCTTAACGCTCTCATATTTTTGAAGAAACTTGGACTTAGAATAATTTTAAAAATTTTCGGACCGAAAAGTTTTTATTTGAAATGTCTTCGCCCCCCGGCACAGCCTGGGGCGCAGCTCGCCCTCTACCCCCACCACCGTAGCCCTTGATGGACCCTCGCTCACCAGCGAGAAGCGCCCGCTACCGTCTCCGGAGGAGGTGCCGCCGCAGCGGCAATGTGTAGAGTGCCGTGCTACCGCGCAGCGCTCGGTTCCGCCGGTGGGGGCCGCTCAACTCTATATGTGTTATAGAATGCTGTTTGTTTTCCTAACAATAAAATAAAAAATAAAAATAAAACACAAGCTCAACAAGGCCGATATTGGCCTCAGCGCCGCCATTGCCCAGGAGGCGCTTGCCATCCAGGGCTCGACGGGGTTCCGGGCTGCGGATACGGTTGCGCGCGCCGACTCTCTGGGCAAGCAGCTGGCCCACTCCAACGCCCTGCTTGAGGCGAAGGAGCGTGAGCTGGAGGCCCTGCGCGCGCAGCTGGCTGCAGTCAGGTCAGCCCCCCCCACAGGAGCAACGGAAACCGCCCGGCACCGCCCCACCTCCGCGGAGATCATCAAGACCTCCGTTATTATATATCCGTCCTCATTTATTTCAGGTGTTTCTGAGCGACTCTTACACAAATTAGTTAATGAACAGAAATTGGCTCAAGAATGTGACACTAAAATTGAAACACCAGGCAAAAAGAGAAACAGGAATTTTTTCCTCTAAAAAAAATACCAACTATTCTAAACTTACTGAACGTACTACGTGACGAGGGAAAAACTTAAATATAACATTTACATTTATTTCCCACAACTGGTTTAAATTTCTCATTAGTTGCATAATTTCGGATCAGCAGTTCATCGGTTTTAACGGAGATGTTCTGGAGACAGAGGGAGAGCTTGTCGATAGCAGTGATTAAGTTAGCTTCATTAATTTTGATCCTATCCAAAGTTTAATTGAACGCTGTTATAAGTGAAGTAGTGAAATTTGATATCTGAATTTGTATTACTGACGGACAAAGGTTGGATACCATGGTGGCTGCTTGATGAAACACCAGGAACCTTTATACTGGTGGCAATTGCATAATCGCCGAATAAAAGGACGGTGATACCGTAAAACAATTATTATTTTTATATTCTTGTAGCCTCAAATGAATGTGTCGGAAACTTTGATATGAGACCATCGATATTTCACCATTGAATAAAACGCCATTTGCGTCTTTCCCTCTCCAATCTTTTCACCTGCCATTTTCCTGTACGACACTGAATTAGCCTTTTCAATAGGTAATAAGAAAACTGAGTGTAAAGTACGACTACTTATTTGTCTTGCTACCTATTTGGTTGAAGTAACGAGACAGTAGGGGCATAGCAACGACGAGCATGTTCGACTATTAATTTCAATAAGAAAGATTTGCCACTTCCAGTTCCTCCTGTTACGAATAAAAGTACCTATTGGTTGGTAATTCTCATCATTTTCTAAGTTGTTTTTTTTGTCAGATAACAGTTTCATTTAATGCTTTTGTTCTATATTTAGTTTAAGAATAACTGTCACGTTACAAACTGTCATCCAGTGTTGTTTGGATGAAAATTTGTTGTTACTTGTTGCGTTGCCTTACCTGTTTCTGTGATCTTCTTGTGACCCTGCTTCGTTTAAAGGATACAGTGATTCCCTCTTACTACGATAACCTTCTGCTTGCTATACGGACTCGATTCTTGTCACCACACGAAACCTCAAGTTAAACGGACTATAGAGGAAAACCATGTCGAAGAGGCAGAAGGACCCAACCTTTGCTGTAATTGAAAAATTCGCCCTAATTGAATCAGTGGCCAAACATTTTATGTTGTCGAGTCAAAAAAGGACCGACAACGTCAACATTAAAATGAAAAATGAGGAGTGGCAAAATATTGCCACAGAATTTAATGCTATTTCTAGCATTAACCCCAGGGAATCTAGTGTTTTAAAAAATCTGTGGGAAAATCTAAAAAAGAAGGCAAAACAAATCCAAACTTTGCGCAACCAGCAATTTTTGGGAACAGGTAACTACTGCACATTAATATCAATTTTTCTTATAAATTATGAACAAAAAAAATGTAGTAAATGTAGCATATTAGCCACTATACTCGCACTCACTAAAAACTCTTTGGTCGACTTGTGCCCAAGGGCTTTTAAATCTTCTTCAGAGAAGACTGTTGGTCATTTAACAACCTTTTATATTACAGGCCATGAAAACACGCACAGCCATGAGTGCTGCTTCGACTAGTCGCAGGCGCAGGTTGGGTTTTTGTGGCGGTCAAGCTGTAGATCCTGGCTACACAGGAGTTGCAGTGGTGGGAACGAGAGGTGGGAATAGTCCCGTAGTCGCAGGCGCCCAGTCTCAAGGCGCGAAAGAGAGGCTCATAATTTGACCACAGAAAGAATAAACACACTCCTCAAATGTAACACACATGCTGAGGAGGAGCATGCTATCCAAATAAGAATATTGAAATTACAGGAGGAAAGAGAGAAATTACGCCTCCAGGAGCAAGTAGAAATTTTAGAGCAGGAAAAATTAAAAACAAAACAAGAAAAAATGAAATTAGAAATTTTATTGAAAAAATTAAATGAATAATCTGCTTTACAATTGTTTTATTATTATTCCATGAATATAATATCCACATAAAAATTGCATCTGTAATGAATGATGGGATGGACCATGGGATGTTTGTTATTGTCAGTCAATATTTTCCATTCGAACCAACTTCAATCTCATTATAATAATTATATTGCTAATCTGAAAGGATAGATTTTTTTTATTAGCACGCATTAAAATATATCTCATTACAGTCACTAGTCTACACGGTCTTGGAGGCATAGGTTTTGGAAGCCAATGGCTAAAAAATTTCATTTCAACTAGCTGCCGCCCCCGGTTTCAACCATGGTTCTTGTTCCCATAGGATTCACTTTCACATTTATAATACAAGTAAGATTAGGTTCAATATGCTACATAAGCTACAGCAAATATTTCAGATTTATGATAAGTAGAGAATTTAGTTTTCATTTGCTATTCATAGATTAACATTATCAATTAAAATACTAATGATAGATTAGACATAAAAGTATGAACTGTTTGAAGTCAACTTACTGTGCAAAATAGTACCAAATAATAGAAGTCGGCTTACAGCCGAGCACATAACCAAAGAGTTTTCCTTATTTCTGTATCAGATAAATATTGGTTTGACTGAGTTATGAATCTTCGTCGGTTTTGACACCTTCCGACCATGTAGCAATGTAGCAGCCACCCACATAACAAAACGACGCTACTACGGGGGTAGCTGCAGAGACAACTCTCCCTCCGCCATATTGCGTGTGCAAACGACAAAAAGTGAAAATTTGTAAGATTTCAGGAATATTACAACAACAAAAAGCATCACAGTGCACCCAACTACAACAATTAGCACCACAGTGCACATCCACAATGGAATTAAGTGAAACTCTAAGAAACCAACGTGCAGCGGTAAAAGGCAAAATAACAAGAATTATAAACTACGTGAATGCATTCGACCCGGGACATCAGGATGCCTCTGTACTACGTGTACGGCTACAAGATGTTGAATCAGCTATGAATCGCTTTGACGAATTGCAATTTCAAATTTAATGCCTTGAAGGCGCCGGTACCAGCTGTGGTACCGGACAATAAAATCTAGTCATACAAAACGTCTTCAGCACCTCTAGGTGGATAGTAGGTTTTATTTTCGTTTTTGGAAAATAAGATAAGGCTCAACTTAAAACTTTAATTTTTGGACATGCTGGACTGCTGGTGTTTATCATTTTTGACAAATTCCCAATTGATTTACATTAACGAATTAGTTGAGACTGTAACGTTGCAGCTCAGCTGTTTTTCACAAATTGATTTTCTTACTGGATATTCGGATTTAGGATACCACTAACGACATCTATTGGCGTGATTTAGAAATGGTTTGCAATAGATGGCGCTTTTTGCTCAGTCAATTCAAATATATTTTAATGAAACATTTCCTAATGTTTTTATTTTGATTATTCTATTTTTAAATAGAATATTTTCAGTGTTCTGGAAATTGTTTTCATTATGGTTTTTATTAGTATTTACTTTTTTAAGCGGCGAAACGAAACGTCGCGCGATGTCGATGGACTCGCGACTGTCAGTTGAGCTGTAAAATAACTTTGGAATTTTGGTCGTCGTGCGCAACCGCAATTGTATTATTTTCGGGAATGTAATTCTCTGTATTTCAAATCGGGTGATGCAAAATGCATCCACGATAATTTCTTAATAAATTTTAAAAATTAACACACATGAGAAATTTCCTAAACGTTATTTTGGATGAGGGTTGGGATGCTTAAGACTGCAAGTGAAGTTCAAATAACGAGCAGTCTTCATGCGGGATATTTAATGATATTAATTTCTTTTCATTTCGTATAAATTATTTCTCCTTTCTAAACTGCTGATCTCTTCGCATTTCCTCCTTGTCATCAAACCTCTGTCTCTGCAAGTTTGAACGCTTTCCTGTCGAGGAGATGCAAGAGCTTCATCTGGCACTGCGCGCTTGAGGCCGTGGAGGACGCTGCTTGTAGCCTAAAAGTGTGCGAGACCCGTTGGACCCCAGAAGAAGAGAGGAACGTTCAGGGTAACGGCTTATAACCGCATGGCGGAAGCCATCAAGGAAGGTACCCTCTTTTCCAACTTTCAAGTAGGAGTCTTTGACATCGCGCAGTTATCTTAACTAATAGAGCCTTTTAATATTTAGGCTGAGTTTTAAGAAATTTGTAGTGGCAATAATATTCACCAAACCGAACCTAATTAACGACCCTGAATCCCTTGAGGTTGGCACTATCTATTACATTAGTTATATCGTAATTGTTAACTGTATACGAGCTTACGAAACAAAATAAATTGTGTCAATTGAGAGGGAGCTGTTTTATTTACATTTTTAATTTCAATACAAGGAACGGTAATTCTTATTTTCTGCAAGCCGGACAACCTCTTTTCACGTGCAGACAATTCACTATCTTCTCCGTCTACACCGGTGGCGGTTCAATCCGGTCACCAAGCCGCCAGGAAAAAAATCTTTCTTGCCTACTTGTCTGCCTTCAAGGGTTCATAAAACACTGCGCTGTTATGATGTTATACAGCTTACCATAATATGACTACGAAAATGTTCGTATTACTATTGAATCCAGACTTCTGTAAGAAGATAGGACATGTTATCAACGAATGTAGGAAGCTGGAGAGTATGAAGAAGAAACGAGGAGAATAAATAGAGGCTAATATACATAGACGCGTGGTCGCATGATGGGGGATGCCCTGGCTAGTCAGCACACTCAACAGCATGGGGGATGGGACTTTAAAAGAGGCCGAAGCCTGGAAAAAGTATTGGCATGAACTAAAATACTAGACACAGAAATCCGGCAACACGCCCGGGGGACTGGAGGAGGACCAGCCAAGAAAGCTCTCAATGTAACTGAGAGCTGAATACTCCAGGTATTGGGGACGGTTTCGACGGGAATCCAGAGGTGCAAATTCCTGTAAATGTAAGTTAAATAATGTCGAATACGATTATTTATTCTACATACATCGCCTGCACTTGTCCCGTCAAGGAGAAGAATGTAATAAAAAAGGTGATCCCATCAGAGTAGACCAAGATTGGTAGATTCATTTTAAGGTAACCCAATGTATTTTGTATTTCTGCTTAAAATTTAAAAAAAAAATTGATAAAAAATCTGTTGACTGTGAGTAATCACATGAAATATATAAATAATTACCCTCCTAAAAAAGTTACAGTCTAACAACTGAAACGTCAAGTGGCAAAAATCCTTGATAGGTTAAATTAATTCAAAGGTATCGGTAATAATCAAGAACAAAATGAAATTTTACATAATATGTTCCTGAAAAATAATAAAAACAACAAACCATAACCATACTTCTGGCTTAAAAGAGCTTGCACCCAGAGCCGTAAAACACTATAAAAAAAAAACCTCCACTCCATCTTTAAAACTTCTTCACTAAGTTTAAGTGAGTTTAAGTTTGGTGTTTACATTTTGTTGCGAGTTTGCGAGATAAATTAAAAATAATGTAAGTATTTTACTTGACGAACGAACTTATAACTAAGTTGCAAAGTGTTCTGGTGTTCGGGTTAAATTACAAATAATGTAAGTATTTTACCTGTATTAATATCGAAAAAATAATAAATATCGAGTATCTACTTATGATTATTGGGATCAGTTATTACCTGTAATAACAATATTTTCTTCTTTTTCAGAAAATATGGGCGCATGCTGGTATGTACCTATTTTTAATGGTTTATTATTGCGTGGATTGCTAAGATAATTATAATGGTCAATTTGACAACTAACTAACACCATTACACCATGTTGCTCCTACTTGGATATTGAATGGTTTTAACGAATGAATGTGGAATGTTTTCGTTGGTTTGGTTAATTCCTAACCTATAATAATTGTGTGTTCTTATCGACTGAATGTGCAGTGGACACTTCGGTTCGGCTCATTCCTAACCTATTTGCATTGTGTGCTCATATCGACTGAATGTGCAGTGGAATATTTTACAACACGTCGTGGTTTGGCTCATTCCTAACCTATTTGCATTGTGTGCTCGCAATTAACTACCTAATTAACAACTATGTAGCTTTAATTGTTTTTTTTTTCGAGTGTATGTGTTTGATTTTTAGCTCCGGCGGTGGCTGGTGGAGCCGGTGGTGGTGGGGCTGGGACGGCGGAGTCCCTGGAATTTTCTTTTTAAATTATGATACTGACGATAATTATTTATTTATTTAAGTAGGTAGGTACCATAAACGAACAATAATAGGTACCTACTGTGAAGTTATAATCAAGCAACTTTAACTTGTATAAAATAAATAATTGTGGTATGGCAGATAGGAGTTCCTGGCTCTAGAGTGAGATATATAATATACTTGTTCCCAGCTGCTGTGGGACAGTACTTACTATTATCTCAAGGCTACCCACTAATTATCGTTTTTATTTTATCTTTTAGTGAGGCGAACGAGGAGACGCCGCTGCTGCCGGCTCCGCCGAGCCCGGGCCAGCAGCGGGCCCTACGACGAGTAGAGGAGCGGACCCTACGACGAGTAGAGGAGCGGGCCCTACGAATAGAAGAGCGGGCCCGGAGAGCCGCCCGCCTCTACCAGATGCGCCAGAGCGGGCGCGATTTCGGCCGCTCCACGAGCGCCCGCCCGAGCGCCGCCGGCGCGGGCCCTACGACTAAGAACAGAGGAGCGGGCCCGGAGAGCCGCCCGCCTCTACCAGATGCGCCAGAGCAGGCGCGCGTTTCGGCCGCTCCACGAGCGCCCGCCCGAGCGCCGCCAGCTGAGCCAGGCGGCAAGAGCTGCAGGCGGCGTGGCGGCGCGCCGTGGAGTCAGCGGAACGCTGTCTTGCGGCGCAAATTACTAATAAATTTTAGGAGCTTTATACGAGCTACCAGATGCGCCAGAGCGGGCGCGATTTCGGCCGCTCCACGAGCGCCCGCCCGAGCGCCGCCAGCTGAGCCAGGCGGCAAGAGCTGCAGGCGGTGTGGCGGCGCGCCGTGGAGTCAGCGGAACGCTGTCTTGCGGCGCAAATTACTAATAAATTTTAGGAGCTTTATACGAGCTACCAGATGCGCCAGAGCGGGCGCGATTTCGGCCGCTCCACGAGCGCCCGCCCCAGCGCCGCCAGCTGAGCCAGGCGGAGCTGCGAGAGCTGCTCGCGGCGTGGCGGCGCGCCGTGGAGTCGGCGGAACGCCGTCTTGCGTCGCATAATTACAATAAATTTTAGGAGCTTTATACGAGTTGAAGTGTTTAAATGCAGTAATTAAACACTTCAAATCGTATAGAGCTGCAAGAGCTGCAGGCGGCGTGGCGGCGCGCCGTGGAGTCGGCGGAACGCCGTCTTGCGTCGCATAATTACAATAAATTTTAGGAGCTTTATACGAGCTACCAGATGCGCCAGAGCGGGCGCGATTTGCGGCGCACAATAACAATAAATTTTAGGAGCTTTATACGAGCTACCAGATGCGCCAGAGCGGGCCCTACGACTAAGAACAGAGGAGCGGGCCCGGAGAGCCGCCCGCCTCCAACAGATGCGCCAGAGCGGGCGCGATTTCGGCCGCTCCACGAGCGCCCGCTCGAGCGCCGCCAGCAGCGGGCCCTACGACTAAGAACAGAGGAGCGGGCCCGGAGAGCCGCCCGACTTTACCAGATGCGCCAGAGCGGGCGCGATTTCGGCCGCTCCACGAGCGCCCGCTCGAGCGCCGCCAGCAGCGGGCCCTACGACTAAGAACAGAGGAGCGGGCCCGGAGAGCCGCCCGCCTCTACCAGATGCGCCAGAGCGGGCGCGCGATTTCGGCCGCTCCACGAGCGCCCGCCCGAGCGCCGCCAGCTGAGCCAGGCGCAGCTGCGAGAGCTGCAGGTGGCGTGGCGGCGCGCCGTGGAGTCGGCGGAACGCCGTCTTGCGTCGCATAATTACAATAAATTTTAGGAGCTTTATACGAGTTGAAGTGTTTAAATGCAGTAATTAAACACTTCAAATCGTATAGAGCTGCAAGAGCTGCAGGCGGCGTGGCGGCGCGCCGTGGAGTCGGCGGAACGTCGCCTTGCGGCGCAAATAACTAATAAATTTTAAGAGCTTTATACGAGTTGAAGTGTTTAAATGCAGTAATTAAACACTTCAAATCGTTATTTACACCATAATGAAGTCAAATGAATTAACGAACACGCACGCCTTAACATACGCTTATTTTTGAGTCTCCGCTCTCTTATTGGGGGGTGGGGACAAAAATTGCTCATAACAACGAAGTCGGATGTATTGTTATTGTTATGCACTTTAACGTTCTGCCATTATTATGTGAGTTATGTCGATAAATCATTTATATACTTAGCTACTTAGTTAAACATTATGTAAGTAGATTTCTGGAAAACGAGATTCGTTATTATCTCGCGCTTTCATAATAGGTTAAGTTAAGTAAAAGTTAAAAATACAAGTTACTTTTTACTTACTTATTATTAACAAGTATTTTTCATCGTAATACTGCTTTTTAAAACGTATGTGTGGTCAGGATCGCGATTTGACAAAAGAAACATTCGAAAATCATATTTTATAGAAAAACACAGCATATGTGTTGGGCCGCACTGACGTATGGGCAGATTATTACACGCTTTACGTGTGCGCCCGCACAGCCGTAGCGTCGAACTTTTACGCGTAATGTGTGTTCGGCCGCACAGGCGTTGGATCCAGATAGCGCGCGGAACGCCGGTGCGGGCGCTCACGCTTTGTGTGAAATTTTAGCACTGAGGGAAAACGTACGATGTGTTAAGATAGACGTAAATAATTAAGAAAGGCTTAAATAAAGAAGCCAAGGACCTGTTAAACAAAAAATACCCAATACTGTGATGTACTACTACACAAATAAAGAATACGCTATGGCAACACTGACTAGTACGGCGTGGTGGGGGTCAGTCGTAGTCGGGCCGCCACACAGGACGGACGTCAGCGCTTGCACTAGCTTACACAGTGAACATACCAGTTTTTATTTAAGACATCAATACCTGAGAATTTCCCCGCTGCTATTGCACCACAAATGAACCCAGAAATATTATCATAAATTATTATTTTTGTAGGTGATCGCAGGAAATGCTTCCCCTCCTCCTCTGTTACCGTCCGAGTCAGAAGATTCGGTGCCGGTTGGACCGAAGCGGGGTCGAACCTCTCAAATCCGCAACACTCGACCTTGTGAGTACTAATAACACTACACATACAAATAGTCCACGACAAAACGAAAGGGTTGAAGGGTAGTTTGGGAAGTCGTTGTGTCAGTACGCATTTTTAAAATCCCCTATGTAAATTGATTATAAATAGTGTTAAAATAATTATTTCGCTCAAATTAATCACTGAAAAAGTTCTCCCGACCGCGATCTTCGTCCTGTGCTGTTTGTGACGCTTTTGGTGGACCAACAATTAATAAACACTCACTTCAAACACAGTGCACCACTTTAATCTGTATTGTCACTTTTTCACACACTTCACTAAATATGTCGCCGAAGAACAAGATTTGTGGCGGATGCAGCGCCTTCGAATCGATAGGAATCGAGCGCGCATGCTTGAACGCCTATTGGAGATCGCGGAACAAGCATTGGGGCTACACCGAAGAAGTGTGGAGACGGAAACTTTTCGCACTGACCGAGAAAGTAAGAAACTGCATTTTAAATGGAGACTTAGATGAATTGATTTACATGCAAAAACCAGAATGTTGACACGTTTCCGTGTAGAAGATACTTTGGATTGTCGTTGCACTAAACTTACTATTCTCTCGGAGATCGCTCGTATCTATGACCCTTTGTTTTCTCGGTCCTGTTACGTTTTATGCCAAGCATCTAATGCAGCTTCTTTGGACATCTGGTGTTACCTAGGATGTAGATGCGCCTTCGGAGATCTCTTCCGAGTGGATGCGTTTTGAGTCTCAGCTGTTGTCGTCGTATCGTTGGCCCTTTCGCTTCGTTGCAGCTCCACGGTTTCTGTGACGCTTCAGAGCGTGGTTTTGTGCTGTCGTTTATTGTCGAATTGTTGATAACGAAGGTTCGTGTACCGTTAATGTAAGGTAAGCAACCTTCTAAACAATCTATTCCGAGGTTAGAACTTCAGTCTGCGATGTTGCTTATGGACCTCATGAACTCGTTGGTCGAAGCCTTAAAACCGTCCCATTGAAATCTTCAGGTATTCGCTTGGTCGGATTCAAGTGTGGCTTTGACGTGGATCAAGTCGTGCCCATCGAAGTGGAAGGCTTTCGTGGCCAATAGGGTCAGTCATACCTAGGAGATTGTGGCTCCTGACAGATGGAGACACGTCGGAACGCACACGAATCCTGCGGATTGTGGGTCGCGTGGCTTTTTACCAGTTGACCCTATTAGCTGACTGAGTCTGAGGATAAGTGGCCCGTTACTTGATCGTTAATGTTATCCATCTCAACCGAGGAACCTGTGCAGGAGGAGCAACGTATCTTCAGTCTTCTGACATAAACCTTTACAGCCGTCCGAAATTCATGGCGCTTTTATGGTTTTGATTAATTGTGTAGGAGAGTGTTTTTTCGTCGGAGTTGGATAGTTTTCGGAAAGGTTCTCTCAATTCGCTGTCGAAGAGTTTTCGCAAATTGTCACCATTTGTCGATGAAGTGGGTCTTCTCAGGGTGGGCGGTCGCTTAGCTCATGCCAAGATTGACTTCGAAGTGAAGTTTACTCGAACAAGTGATAATATCACGGGACTCGTCGAGCTGAACACAAATAACCTGGCAGACCGTGCCGTCTGGCAACAGCCTGTGGCGTACCTAGGCCAGGCTCGAGGAGCTGCACCAGAGCGGGCTGGAATACAGGACCCTACACGACCGCCAGCCAAGCGCCGCAAGAATTAAATTTGAGAAGCTTTATACGAGTTGAAGTGTTTAAATGCATGCACGAGCGGCGCCGGCTGACGCCCGACTAGCTGGAGGACAAGCGCCTCAAGAATTAAATTTGAGGAGCTTTATACGAGTTGAGATGAAAACGATGTAAAAAAACAGTGCAAAGAAAGCAGTAGATGAAAAAACAATTAAAATGTTCACAATTTGTGCCTTTGTGCTGGATCATGATTCCCCACTACAATATCAACTACTTTTTTTGATTTAACACCGTGTTTGTGCCTAGAGCCTGTAGTATTTATATTGATTGTTCAAATTCATTTTTTCTTATTCATTATTTCTGCTCGGATGATAGAGCTGTCAGCGATACATTAAAAAATACTGCGGACATTCCTTTAAGAAAAGCGGTAACCGCAAACTCGCCACATCTTGGTTTCTGGCAAGACGCTATAAATAAATATAATTTTTAGAAAGAGAAAGGAGTGCTAACTTTAGTTTGAATGAGTTGAAAATATTAGTTAACTTGTCACGGATATTCGTCTTGCATTTTCTGACAACCACTAGGTTGTTGTCGCTATTCTGGATATAAGCTCTGCATACGATAACGTGCTACTTCCAATACCGCTCAATAAACTTCACTCTTTAAAAGTTCCACCTCACTGTGGCGTGGAGCATATGCTCCAATGTCAAAATGGCCCCGTCTGTGGCGTGGAGCATATGATCCAGAAAACATGAATTCAAATTTCGCGGCATAGCACGCTCATTTTTTTTTCGATTGCATTAAGATTACTACAGTACGTTCCTGACGAACCGGGCTGTATAATGATATATGCCTTGGCTAGGGCCTCGAAGGAAAATAAAAAGTTATCTGTCATTAAAGTTACTCTATTTTCATTCCGCCATTTCGTTTCTTTCGGCGTGACGAACAGGTCTCCCAGTGCACATATCAAAAAAACCAGTTGCTAAATCATGGAACGGTAAGTAAATTTCAATTATTTATCTACTTTGTGAGGTTTGTTAGCAATTTTCATTGAAAAAATCTGTGATGAATGCAAAAGTACCCTAGGTATGAACGACGTCAGTTCCGAATCAGTGACTTTTTTGTGACCTAAATCACTACCAATCTCTAAATGTTTCCTTTATTAGTTGCGGTATTTATCATTTTAGCTAAATACGTAAGCATGAGGCATATTCTGATGTAAAACGTGAGAAATATCGATAAAAGTGTGTAACAGTTTTTTGTGGAGCAAATGCTCCAAGGCCACAGACACGGCGTGACATTAGTTTGAAATGCAACTTCAGTTTTAGTGCAAAAGTACCGCAAAATCCTAGAAAATAAACTTAGCGACGATGCTACCCTGGGGGGTCACAGATGAAACATTTCAATTTGACAGCTCTGAGAATTGATTACAGCGCCATCTAGTGTCGTCATTTGTCAAATGTTCAAAATGGTTCTTTTGTAATGACAAAATTTTTCGATAGATGTCTATATTACTCTACATTCTTCAAAGATTTTGTATTTAATAAAAAAATAATGAATTAAATATTTTTTATAAGAAAATTATCTTAATGTGATGTAATTATTTTTTACGAAATAATTACGATTTATCACTTTGAATTATTATTAAATGTTCCAAGAGCCTACCTACTATAGGTAAGCCGGTTAAATGAGTCCTCGCCTGCGGAACGCGGGGACACAGGGGCGTGACGAAAACGGGGATCGTACGGGGTGCGAGCGGCAGGCGCATTCTTGTCAAAATTCATTTCGCTGGCTATGCGGCTAGCGAACGCTTGTGTTATTTGTTACGGACGCTTTTTGAGGGCTATACATGAGATAACATTTTTAAGATGAAATTAATAGTCAGTGCAAGTAAATAGCTTTTAACGTTTATGAATATTTTAGAAAAAAAAAACTGGATCCAAATTCTGATGAATATCAACAAGATATACCGTTAAACAAAACCGTAGCAAACGTTACTGGACTATCGGAAAAGACTGTATCCAGAATTGTACAACAAGGAAAATTCTCCTTATTGAACAGCCAAATATAACATCGTGGAGGTGGAAATATCTAAATACTATTAAAAAGTATCGTAGAGAAGGAAGACATATTTTATATCTTGATGAAACTTATGTCAATGCGTCTCATAACGTTTCAAAATGTTGGCAATCAAAGGATGAACACGGAGTATTGTATCATATTGGTAAAGGAGAGCGTTTGATCATCATACATTGTGGTGGCTACACCCGATTTGTCGATGGAGCACTTGTGATATTTAAATCCAAATGTAAAACAGGTGATTATCACGATACAATGAATTTCGTGAATTTTAGTAAATGGCTAAATGAAAAGCTGATGCCTAATATTCCATCGAATTCAGTAATAGTAATGGATAATGCAGCTTATCATTCGGTTAGAGTAGAAAAAAAGCCGACGATAGCCTCTACCAAGCCAGAAATGCAAGATTGGCTACGACGACATGAGGTGCCTTTTGATGATAAATTAAAAAAGGATGATTTATCCAAATTAATTAAAAGCCATTACACAGAGGACATATATAAAATTGATGAGTTATTGAAATCAAACGGCCATGAAGTGCAGCGTTTGCCTCCTTACCACCCAAACCTGAACCCAATTGAGTTGGTCTGGGGTGATATTAAAAGACAGCTAGCAGAAAAAAGTATCGACTCCAATTTGAACCAGAAAAAAATATGTTGGAAAATTTATTTGCTGAATATTCCGCAGAAAAGTGGGAGCATTGTGTTGTGTTAACCATGTAATTAAAGTCGAGGATGAATACTGCGCACATGACGGAGTTCTAGATGACGGAGTTCTAGATGACGTTGTTGATTTTATTATTAATGTGCACGATGATTCAGATAATTCGGATGATGGCTGCTTTGAAAGTGAAGACTCAAGTTCTAGTGACATTGATATGGACATAAGTGATTGATTAATAATTTGGATACATCTTGCACACAATAAATTTTACATGAAAATACGACATGAATTGTTTTATTAAAATTTTATAAAATAAATTATTTACTTTATTAAAAATTATTTATTTTCTTTATTAGAAAATAATTTATTTTACAAAATTTATCACCACCTGTTTACCGTTAACCACTTCACTGTGACGTCACATATCTTGAGAACTATCTAGTGAAATTTAATCTTTTTTATATCATCCCCGCCCGCACCCCGCACGGTCCCCGTTCTCGTCCCGCCCCTGTGCCCCCGCGTTCCGCAGGCGAGGTCTCATTTAACCGGTCATACTATACATGGTATGTGATGTCAACTTCAATCAAGAAGAAGTGTCAAATTCGCCAAATCAAACAAAATGGCTACTTACCTCTGCGTGTACGCATGTTGTTGTAAACCAATTTTGTGTATCGTGATTTGCCTGGTGTTTTCTGCTTAGCGTTGAGTCGAGCTTCAGTAAGTTCCTCCGCTTAAGTGTTGAATTATTACCGGGTCAAGTTTGCGAAGACTACATGTGCTTGCTCTTCAGCAAATTGTGCGCCAGGACGCTTTTTAGTTGTTTAGTGTTGTTTGCGATTTGGACGCTATATTTTGTATTTGCTTCTGTGCGGAAAAAACGCGGATTAACACTAAAGCCAGATTGGAAAATGCAAGAAAAATAAGTGAAAATGCAGCTTTTCAAATGGTCACGAAGGACATGACGAGAGTGGGTAAGCTGTTCACAAGAATGCAGCAAACCCAAAGTGCAAAGAAACCTAAAGGATTTTCAATACAAGAAAAAATAATAGCCTTGTCATATTATAAAAGAAGTCCTAATTGTATCCTTTATTGTCTAAAGATTTTGTACTTCCATCGAAAAAGACTTTAAAAATGTTGTTGTCCAAAGTTCAAATAACGCCTGGAATTAATAAAATCATTTTTGATAAAATTGCAAAGACAGTAGAAACCATGAACACCGAAGACAAAATATTAGTCCAGTAGAATTAGCTTTTAAATCGGAAATAATTCCTACAAAAGATTTTATTGTTTTAATGGCTTCATTGGTTGCCCATTAAGACTCTCCTAAGTTTTCGACTTCGACGGAGTTGTGCTTAAGTGGTGGGGGCCCCCGAAAGGGTCATTTTTTCGGATTTCCGGTTATACCGCGTAAAGGACTTACCCTATCAAAAAGTGGTCTTCATGACGGTTGAAGGGCACTTAATCCTGCATTGAATAAGACCTAATTCATATGTTTTGGACAAACCGTTCTCGCGCTAAAGTTCGGCAAAGTAGAAAATATACGTATATTTAATGACCCTCTCCACGTCCAATGGTTTGTTACCCACAGGCTTCCAAGTCTTGAAAAGGGTCACCTCAACCAGTGTAACCCTATCAAGGCTTATGAGCTTGATGCGCCTATCTTTGTTCGTCCCAGCCGTTCCTTAACTGCGGTTGCTACACCTCTTCCTGGCACTCACCTGAACGACTCTGTGTTACCTACTGTGGCTGCCCCTCTTCTTTGTGTCCTCCTGCATGACTACGTTGCCTAGCCGTATGCCTGGTCTAAGGTTCGACGCCAAAAATCAACAACAAGAAGTTCATATTAAAACGCTGAAGAGTTTTTTGTTTGTTTGTTTGAACGCGCTAATCTTAAGAATTACTAGTTTGATTGAAATCATTATTTTTGTGTTGAATAGCTCATACATTGAGGAAGGCTATAGGATATATACAATCACTCTACGACTAATAGAGGCGAAGCAGTAAAGAAAAATGTTGCAAGCACGGGAAATAGTATTCAAACTATTTTCACTCGTACGAAGTTGATTTTGTAGCGTCGAACCTTGGACCAGGCATATGGCTAAGCAATGAAATCGTACAGGTGGGTACAAGGAAGAGGGGCAGCCACATTAGGTAACACAGAGTCGTTCAGGAGAGTGCCAGGAAGAGGTGCAGCAACCGCAGTTAAGGAACGGCTGGGACGAACAAGGATAAGCGAATCAAACTCGTGAGCCTTGTTAGGGTTACACTGGTTAAGGCGACCCTTTACAAGGCTTGGAAGCATGTGGGTAACAAGCCATTGGACGTGGAGA
This sequence comes from Ostrinia furnacalis, assembly GCF_004193835.3. Classification (NCBI taxonomy): domain Eukaryota; kingdom Metazoa; phylum Arthropoda; class Insecta; order Lepidoptera; family Crambidae; genus Ostrinia; species Ostrinia furnacalis. Next base: position 84,026 of record NW_021135491.1, on the reverse strand, counting down.
GGGTCATTAATTATACGTATATTTTCTACTTTGCCGAACTTTAGCGCGAGAACGGTTTGTCCAAAACATATGAATTTGGTCTTATTCAATGCAGGATTAAGTGCCCTTTAACCGTCATGAAGACCACTTTTCGATAGGGTAAGTCCTTTACGCGGTGTAACCGGAAAACCGAAAAAACGCCCCTTTCGGGGGCCCCCACCACTTAAGCACAACTCCGTCGAAGTCGAAAACTTAGGAGAGTCTTAATGGGCAACCAATGAAGCCATTAAAGCAAAAAAATCTTTTGTAGGAATTATTTCCGATTTAATCAATTTTTGTGTTTAATTCTACTGGCCTATATGTTATGCACCCTAATCTTTGACGAGATGTCATTAACACTACTACTACTAAATAATACTCGCTGAAGAAACTCTTTTCTTCAAGTGTAGACACTGTTTATGTATAAGTCCACTATTGCATGCCGTGGCAACCTATAATTAAGGCAGCACTTAGATTAAGTTAAATACGTTGTAAATATTGATTGTCTTCCAGTGTATGTCCTGTTGGTTGTCCTATTAAATAAATAAATAAATAAACAACTAATATTATGATGCGGCAAAAGACGCTTTAAAAGGTTTCACAAATGATCGTAATATTGCGAATCACGTCTTGGTGTTCATTCATGGTGAAAGGCATTGTAGCCAATTTTAAACAACCGGTGACTTATTATTTGACCAGCAGTTTAAAAAATGACGCTCTTAAGCAAATTGTATTAGAAGTCATAGAAAATGTACAAGCCACCGGTTTGCAAATTATAGCCACAGTATGTGACCAATGCACAGCTAATGTTAGTGTTTTAAACGAACTTGTACCTAGATGAAACTAGGGCTCAGTATTTAAGAAAGGGTATCGAATGTAAGTACAGGCACTTCAATGTGAATAGGAAATCTATCATACCAATTTACGATGTCCCTCATTTACTAAAAGGGTTGAGAAACAATCTTTTAAATAAAGATTTAATTTATTATGAACAAAACCAAAAAAAAAAAAGTAAAATGGGAATATTTTGAACTGCTGTATGCCGCAGATAAATTGATGCCGCAGATGAGAGTCGCACAAAAACTTACTGACGAACATATTCATAAAGACAAGATTAAAAAAATGAAGGTTGAAACTGCAGCTCAAGTGTTCAGCCATAGCGTTGCTGTCGCAACTGAACACTTGAGCGCAAGATACCTTTAGAATGCCGCGACCTCATTCCCCTTGTGCTTTAGATGGATAGATTATTTGATTCACTAAATAGCAGCAGTTTTCATACTCCCAATGGCAAAATCCTTCAGGTTCAGAATGTCCAACGGTTTCAAAATGTCCAATTCCCGGAATGTCCGGACATTTTGAAACCACATTGGGAATTGGACATTCTGAACCTGAAGGGGCAAAATATATAAAGGGTGTGTTAAAAAAAGATCTCCACATCATTTACTCTGGGAACAGGCAATAAAAATAAATGCGAATGGTCTGCGTCAAACCCAAAATAAGCCAGGACAATCTTGAAATATTTTTTCTTCCATAATAATCCAATGTGTGGCGGAAACCCTTTACGACGGCTGAACTTCTTCCTACTCCTCTTCCTAGGAAGAGAATGAAGTCGACGACCAGACGGCCGACTCCTCTGAGAAGCATGTGTGGGAACAGACGGGCCATCTTCAGTCGTTCCCATGCACCAATGAAAGTTATGAAGTTTCATCTTCACGTAGTGGACACCGGTTAGAAGACCCTTGATGTGCTGCAAGTGAGTGTCCATATCGTTTGTATTTTTTGATTCGGTACTGTTCAAGACGCGAAGTGGTCGCTATATTCCTCACTTGCCCATTTTCCGCGATTTTTTCTCTCCAAATAATGCTGTACAACATCTTATTCAACCCGCTATTTTGTGTTCGTGTGATTCGTGGCATACGATTTAGCCCCCACAGTATTAATACCCACCAAATACATGTGCTTTTGAAGAGCCCACTTCAGCTCAGCAGAATATCAAGGTGGAGAGATACCAACATAGGAGAATTTAATGTTTTTCTAGGCTTATCAGTCCACATGGGATATCATAATGGAATCTGACTGTTGAGTTGGTGCTAAAAAGACATATTTCACTTTAAAAGAAATAAAAAATATTTTTTTCCAAAATATTCGTGGCAACTCGTCGACATCACATGCAAGTAAGCATCGATCAGCTGCCAATGCCATGACTGTGCAGCTTCAGCTGGGTTATAACTAAACAATTATTCCAATGTCACAAACGTCCATGGTGGCGCCACTGTGTACTTTTTTATGGTCTGTTGTCAAACCCAAGTGTAATGGTGTCCTCCTACAATGTCCAAAATGAACACAAGTTTATCAAGCTCATCGTTTCATATTCAGATAACCTAACAGGGATGCAAGCATGCAGTAGCATTTTTGATGTGGGTCCATCGCCGTTCTGAAGAACCTGCTTTCAAATAAACTACATCAGTTGGAGAACCTACTATGGCCACTGAAATACACAACTGTGCAGCTGTTGTCGAAAAAAGAAGTACCTACCTCACCGACTAACACAACTTCAGATGATCTTTTTAGCAGAAGCCAAGTAAAGAAATATTCACAACTGCGAGTTGCTTTAGTATCAGAAGGATTTTCTACCCAGTGGTGTTGTGATGCAATATTCCATTACACAGATTTTTAATGAATCAGTTGTTAGATATTAAACTGGATTTTCGTAGATAAAGTTACAGACATGATGAGAGACTCATTCAATGAAGCTGCGATAAGTGAATTGAAATGGGAAGCAGAACATGCTTGTGGTACGCAATGAGATAGGGCCGTATCGCTGCTTCTAAGGCACATGAGGTGAGTGTATGCCAAACATCTGATGGCTCTTTAATTGCATCCATTGTAATTTGTGCATATAGAATACCGAATACAGATGATGTAACAAAAGATGCCACTGTATAAATAAGATGCTCCTACCAAGGCCAAAACTTAACAAACTTATTTGATAAATGCACAGGCACATGGCACAGGTGCAACTGCAAATGCAACTGGTTTATTTGCACAGCTGGCAGAGATTCAATCCCTATGCGATACGAGAAGATAGATCAGAGTACCAATACAAAATTCATTTGCTGACGGGGATTTTTAATGGCAAAGTCCTGCCCCCGACACTAAATTCTGCAAACTATTTACAGTTCCTAGAAAACCAGCTGCCCATTTTGTTGGGAGACGTCCCACAGTTGCAGCGGCGTACACTGTGGCACACGACGGTTGTCCAGCTAACTACAGCCGTCAAGTAAGGCAAACTAACCGCGGTCGATTGATCGGGCGATTGTATCCATTACATGACCTGCTCGATCACCCGACTTAAACCCACTAGATTATGAGGTCGAAGACGTCGTTCTCATGCACCAACGTGAGGCCTTAACATCATATTCATACTAGCTGAGACCCCTATTGATTATTTCCATTTATTTTTAACGCATTAATACCCACCAAATACAAGTGCTTCTGGAGAGCCCAAATCAGCACAGCAGAATATCAAGTTGGAGAGATATCAACGTAGAAGAACTTCATGATTTTCTAGGCTTATTATTTCACAGGCTATATGACATCTGACTATTGACGAAAGTGTAGTTCTGTGGCGCGGGCCGCGGGCATTTAAAGATTAGACAATTCATTCAAGGTAAAAGGCATAAATATGGTGTTATGTCCTCACAGACACTAAAGGAATGACGCAAAATATTCATATGTATTGCGCATCAGATGACGTTCTCCTCCGAGGAAAAGGTCATGCAAATAAGTAGTAATGATGTTAATGGAGGATTATTTATACGCAGAACACTCATTATACATAAACAATTTTTATAATAGCGTTTCTCTTGCAGATAATCTATTGTCAAAAAAAAATATTACACGGGCACTTTACAACGACCAAGTTGCCTAAAAACGAAGTCCAAACGCGGTAATTATATAGAATAATATATCGCGTAGGGTATGTGCCTCTAATTAAAGAGATAAAAGAACGGTTCTCATGATTTCTACTGGGCACGATTCTAACTTCGTAAATTATACAAATAAAAGAAGTCGAAACACAGAGTTGTCCATGAATATAATAAATATATGAAAGGTGTAGACACGATCAGCTAGATGCTGTCATATTATTCCCGTTATAACAAATCCACGAGGTGGTATACAAAAATTATAACACATGTAATGCAAGTCATGATGTTGAAGGCATACGTTATGTAATAGTCAGCCAATTCAAATATGTAATAATTTATGATGTTTATGATTTTCGTATAAATGTTATTCGTAAATTAATAAACGCAGACAGACAGCCTAAGTTCTCGAGGTTTCCCGTAGTCGACCAGAGCCTGCACACGACGTAGCAACTCTAATAGCGGAGATATCAAAAATTAACCTAAAATGGCGGAAATGGAAAATACAGGTCACATTTACCTAAAATGACAAAGGTGTTACAGAACGCAAAGATTGCGGGTATTGTTTAGAAATAAAAGCTGCAACATTTTTCTGTTCCCATTGCAGCAACAAGCCCGGCTTGCTTCTTGATTGTTTTAAAGATTATCATGGATATATTTAAAGTTCAGCTCATTAATTTGTAAATTTTTCACAAGTCCAGTCAGACTGGTCCCCATGTCAGGCAGCTCGGGCAGAGGAATGATCGGCGGGGGGACATGCAGGGGACCGGCGAGGGAGAGCGAACATCGGTGATTTGGACTGGATGTTTTGGAGGATATTTTACGATTGTGACATTGAGGATGTGTATAACCGAGTATTAATCTGATCCGACGGAGGAGCCATCAGATACTACAGGCCTGGCCAAGAGTGCCGTGGCGATGACCTCCGAGGAGACCACGATGCAGGCACAATGCAGGTGTCTACTGCCTATACTGCCCAAGTCGTGGGTTCGATTCCCACATTAGGCAATTCGATTGTTTAAAGTTCTTTAAAATTTTGATCTCTACAGGGTCCAATCGAGTATAAGAGCACAGTTCAGCATCAACTTCTGATGCCAATGGTTGATGCTAAGATTTGTACTTTTCTTTCCGAAGCGAATTTACAATTAAAAATGAATTAATCAATTAAATTATTTATTTATTTATTTCCGAAGCGAAGTCAAATACTGTCATTTGCTTAGCAAAACCAATGGAAATGAATGATTTGAAACAAGTAGGAACAAACTTCTGCCGATATGTCAGAATTGGGAATGTCTTCGCTGCATGCGCGTATAAACCTAATGGAATGCCTTTTACACATTTCGTACAGACTTGATACGAAGAAATGGTCAGTAAGAGGAAAAGCTGAGTAAGAATTGAAATATTCTAGAAAGAAAAGTATTCAAGATCGCTTTAAAACTAATTTCGGCCTGCTTATTGGTGAAACAAGGCCATGGTACCACCAACGATGGTAACACAGTTAGGAAGTCCGATATGTACTGTGCTCTGATTGATTTCAATAAATCCACGCAAATCTACAAAATAGTATTTCTGTATGTCCATAATCCATCAAATTTTACAAATTTTGATTCTTGATCGAACCAAAAGTTTTTAGCGAAAACAGAGCGTTGCTGAATTGCATGAAAAATTTGAATATATTTTGGACGAAATAAACTAAATACAATTGGAAATTAATCCCAATTTTACTCGGAACTATAGTTCGCTCAGCGCGTTTAAAGATTCAAGCGTCAAATACACACGCATAATAAATTATTATCGACATCTCCTTCTTCTTATAATTCGCAAAATGGTTCTTTCCAAATTACTTGCTGCACACAACGGGTGTAAAGGTTTAGTTGAGCCGAGCGGTGTGTGGTGAAGTAGACCGCGCGTTAATTTTAAATTTACTTAAGTAAATGGTACCAGCCAAACGGCCCAACGACCCATCCCTTCTAATAAATATTTTTCTTCTTTTTGGATGTATGTATTTAGTAAATACACAATAAATTGTTATGGTTACCAAAAATTTACTTTTATTTTGCCCCGGCAATTTTCTAATTTACATGGCGCCCGAACAGGGATCCTATTCCATCCCCTTGGCTAATGTTGAGATCAGATCATGGGCCGACCTGAAGAAGCATTGTAGGCAATTCCCGTAAAAGCAGTAGAGTGCGTACAAATGAAGATATCTTCAATTTTCTTCTTATTTCGTCAGATCCGCTGATTTCATCAGTGCGACCTGTTTTGAGTATCTTAATCTGTAATTCTAGATATTAGCACGTTACTACCTTGTTTAATACACCACGCAATTTTGTATACCCATTCTTATAACATACACCATACAAGAATGCGTGGTAAATTCAGTGTACTGCTCCTGAATCAAATGTACCTACTACTGCTTTTTCTATTTATTTATATTAACCGGCAGACTGGTGACTGAGTTTGTTGCGGCGCTTCTTCTCAGCACTTGCTAAATGTTGGTCTCGAAGCGCTGGTAGGGTAAAAAGATTATGAGACATGTAGAGGCTCCTTAAGAGCAAAATATTTGACGATTTGTAAGAACTATTTAATAGTCTATACAAATAAAGAAATTTTGACTTTGACTTTGAGTGCAAATAAGAAAACTTTCTTTGCAGAAACACTTACTCAATTGTAACAGCTCTCTGTGCCTCCCGACGTCCACTAACCCTAGAGACCACTCAAGAATTTTTTCAGTGAAATCTTGGGGTACGGGACCAACAAAAATAACAACCACGTGCCATGTGTTTCAGGACTTTTCGTGACGTTGTGTTTTGACGTGGGAGAATCATGCTTCGGCACATACGAACCGGTTCGACAGGAATGATACCACGGCCTTACAGAAAACCGGTGTGAAACAACCCTTATGTATCGCCGAGTGAGTGAGTGTGTTTCGCCGGAGACCCAACCCTCTTCCCCTCTCAGGAATGATGGCGCAGTTGAAAACTATTTTACTAACTGCTGCGTTACAGCGTTGGAGAATCCCTCTCTGGACATCAATGCTCACCTGACTATGGATGCCCAGGCCGCCCTTCGTATTCTGGGGAGGGCAAATTCGCGCTTAATAATGCCTGGGGCAAGAGCAAATCTACCATGGCACCCACCCTGGCCGTGGCCTTATGCAACACCAGGAGCTTACACTACAACTTTAATGCTATTCACTACCACCTCGAGACAGCAAAGCCGGCCTTGCTCTTCTTGACCGAGACGTGATCGCGCATCGCTATGTTTCACCAACCACGCAACACTATTGGCCTCCAAAGAGGAAGTGCGTACGACACTAGCGCGTCTCCGGCCATCTTTGTCACCTACTCTCTCTCGAGCGCGCCGTTCGCTATTTTTCTATTTTATAAAACCTCAACGTAATTGAAGATTACACTAATCCTAATATTTAAAAATCCTGAAATTGGATCGTCTTCTGCGAACACATCACCTTTGTGCCTAGGACCGGAGTGTGCGTGTACGTAACAGGCGATATCAGTTCTCGAAATCTCGACGCCTCGGCCATCTTGAAAGTTGGGACCTCTCCAACTGAAGGCTCCGTGTAGACAGCGATGACCATCTCTGCGTCTATGCCTGCTTGTTACGTTTATTTAATGTCTATGTCTTGTTTACGCAAACAAATAAATTAATCAAGGTAGGAACTTCAGTCGCATCTGAACTAAATCACAATGCGTTTCGGAAGGATTTCTAGTTGCCGATAGCAGGAACTTGCCGAAAGTTGACTGTTTAATGCTATTGCAATACTTTCACGAAAATGCATTACTAGCATCACGGGAAGCATAATTATGTTGACACAGCCGTACGTAAGATGTAGAAGTTAAGAAAGAAGGAAACTATGCACTGTTAAATGCAGGGTAACACCAGAACATAAAGTAAAGGTTAACTTGTACCAAATTTCAGCTGTAATCGATGAATCTGTCGAAAATATAGTCATGGTAGAATGCAACAACTGTGCAGCTCTGTAGGAGGATGTAAACATGCTATCTGCTTTGCTATTTGGGTTATAAAACGGTCTGATGAACCTTCAACTACATCAACATGTTGGAGTAAACCAAAACTTGCTGGAACTGTAGGTGACCAGAAGTTCATCTTAGGCAAATAGAAAAAACTCGCAACTCCACTCAACTAGAATCATTGACTGTTTTCTGAAGAATGCAAGACACGAAAAGTAACAACTGGAAAGATTTTAAATAATATGGAAATCACCAGCCCACAATAAATGACTACAGTGTATTTAATTTAGTGCTGCAGTTTGTTCACAGAGTAGACTACATATCACAGCAAGGGCAATTAAAAATAATTTTGTGCCACATGATGTATGTTGAATCCCAGAAAAGAAAAGAACGTTTAGGGTAAACGACTTACAAACCGCATGGTTCTGAAGGTACCCATTTTCACATCTTACAAGTAGTATTTTCATATTTAACAACAAGTTTCAGAAATTGTACACTCCAATGAAGTAGGTAAGCTTCTTTTTTGTGACTCGGACTCGCAATCACTTCTTTTATGGAAAGGAAGACTTAGTTGGGTGAAGTGTATCCGTAGTAACTTGTAGTAAGACAGCTAGATTTGGCATAATATCTTAATGAGTTATGGGAAACGTTGAAAGGGTACTTTTTGAAAAGTATAATCCCATCAAGGATTCTGCAATGCACGCACCACAGCCAAGGTGCAAGGAAAAGATATGATTGCATTAGAGTCTGAGCGCCATATCCGGAAGACCAAGCGAGCCGCAATATCACATCAAGAACATCTGCTGCTAATCGCAATGTGCTGACAAGGACTATTGGTCCCTCACACTATTCACCGAATATCTTCATAATTTGTAGCGACTACGAGGTTACGTTACTTACTTACAGCAGTTTAAGAAGTCTGACTGAAACCGAAAATACTACATTTAAATGGGATTGCTTAAGAGGCACATACTACAATGGCATTTATTTGATTTACCAATGATCAGATAAACTTTTATTGCCAGCACTAACTGTGGGGGCCACAATTGGCTCGTGGACATTAATTTAGGAGAAGAGATGACGCTGCCGTCATGAAGATTAAACATTGGCATCGAAAGAAATCAGAGGTAGACTATCGCCAAATACAGAGGCACATACTGAACATCTCCATAATGTGGAATGGCCAAAGTTTCCAATGATCAGACAATTACCTATTGACCACACTAATACTGTGGCGGTGATAATGAAAAATGTTTGCTGCACCCGCGGCGCAGAGAACATTCTTATCAACCAACCCTCATGCCTGATCTACAGCTCCGACCTCTCTTCTTAATATGGATGTGCATAGACGTGACCATCGGTCCCTTATATTATGTGTAGAATATCTTCATAATTTGCAGTGACTACGAGGTTACATTACTTCAGCAGTTTAAGAAGTCTGACTGAAGCCGAAAAATCTATATTTAAATTGGATATTGATTGCATAAGAGGCGGTGGAGGTTTTTGAGCCGTCAGTAGAGCAGGGAGTGTATTTAGGCCCAGCCCTAGGCAACAGCTTGGTCTATATTAGATTCTGAGTGCCATCTCCGAAAGACCAGCCTGAACGTAATCATACGACGCGTAGCTCTCATCAAACAATTTCAGAAAAGATATTCGAGACAGACAGATTATTATCGTCAAATACGGAGGCAATTACAATTTTCTTCATAAAATGTGGAAGGACCATGATTTACTAATGATCAGATAAACTTTTATTGACAGCACTAACTGTGGGGGCCACAAATGGCTCGTGGATTTTTCCTGTGGCAACACTACCGCTAACAGCTGATTCGAACTTAATCCCAATTTATTTACTGGTTTTTATTTAATTAAATATCAAAAAAGGTCTCTAAACTCATCACTGTTACTGTTTTATGTAATTATAAGTGAAATAACGGTAAAAATCTGTGTATTGTATAGTGTTTATAGTGTAAATTTTTCAAATACCTATGACCGTTTTGACAGTGCAAGACAATTATCTATTAACCACACTAATACTGTGACAGCTGTAATGAAAATTTGCTGCACCTGCGACGCTCCATGCCCCCGTTTTGCGGGTGGCGAAAAAAATTGTTTAAAGTGTCACTATAATACATACTCTCTTGCTCCTTGACTCTCGAATCGAATACCAACTGTTTCCTCTGAATTTGTTATAGATAATGTTACATTAATTTTTAAAATTTTGTCCCTTATCAATAGCTCCGACCTCTTTTTCATACTCTTAAACCAAAATGCTCATTTGGATGTTCATAGAGGGACCATTCCCTCAATCACCACGCGGATAATCTCCATAATTTGCAGTGACTACGAGTTTACATTACTTCAGCAGTCTAAAAAGTCTGACTGAAGCCGAAAATACGTATATTTAAATTGAATATTGATTGCGTGAGAGGCAGTGAAGCTATTAGAGTGGTCAGTAGAGCAAGGACAGTAGCAGCGTATCTAGGCCCAGCACTGGGCAACAGCTTGGTCTATATTAGATTCTGAGTGCTATCTCCGAAAGACCAGCCTGAACGTAATCATACGACGCGTAGCTCTCATCAAACAATTTCAGAAAAGATATTCGAGACAGACAAGATTATTATCGTCAAATACGGAGGCAATTACAATTTTCTTCATACTGTGGAAGGACCATGATTTAACCAATGATCAGATAAACTTTTATTGACAGCACTAACTGTGGGGGCCACAATTGGCTCGTGGATTTTTCCTGTGGCAACACTACCGCTGACAGCTGATTTGAACTTGTCCCAATTTATTTAATGATTTTTATTTAATTAAATATCAAAAAAGGTCTCTAAACTCATCACTGTTACTGTTTTATATAATTATAAGTGAAATAACGTTAAAATCTGTGTATTGTATAGTGTTTATAGTGTAAATTTTTCAAATACCTATGACCGTTTTGACAGTGCAAGACAATTATTATCTATTAACCACACTAATACTGTGACAGCTATAATGAAAATTTGCTGCACCTGCGGCGCTCCATGCCGCCGTTTTGCGGCCGGCGAAAAAAATTGTATAAAGTGTCACTATAATACCTTCTCTCTTGCTCCTTGACTCTCCAATCGAACACCCGTTTTCCCTCAATTTATTGTAAATATTGTTATATTTATTTCTTAGAACATTCTTTATCAACCAACCATCATGCCTGATCTACAGCTCCGACCTCTCTTCTTAATATCGATGTGCATAGACGTGACCATCGGTCCCTTATATTATGTGTAGAATATCTTCATAATTTGCAGTGACTAGGAGGTTACATTACTTCGGCAGATTAAGAAGTCTGATTGAAGCTGAATATAAGTATATTTAAATTGAATATTGATTGCGTGAGAGGCAGTGAAGCTATTAGAGTATTTAGAGTGGTCAGTAGAGCAACGAGGACAGTAGGAGCGTATCTAGGCCCATCATCATGGACATTAGAAGAAGAGATGGCGCTGCCGTCACATAAACATTGCCTCTTGACATTGGCAACAAAGAAATTAGAGGTAGACTATCGTCAAATACAGAGGCACATACCGAACATCTCCATAATGTGGAATGGCCATAAGTTTCCAATGATCAGACAATTACAACGAGTTAGCTTCTATTGACCACACATTTATTAAAGCTATTATTTATTATATTTACCTGTGGCGGCCATAATGAACACTGTTTGCTGCACCCCCGTTGCTGGCGCCCCATGCCGCCGTTTGTGGCCGGCGAATAACAAGTGTGTAAAGTTAACACTCCCTTGCTCCTCGACTCTCGAATCGTATACCAACTGTTTCCCCTGAATTTATTGTAAATATTGTTACATTAATTTTTTAAATCATTTTTCATTAACTAACTTTCCTCCTTTATCAAGCTCCGACCTCTTTTTCATACTCTTAAACCAAAATGCTCATTTGGATGTTCATAGAGGGACCATTCCCTCAATCACCACGCGGATAATCTCCATAATTTGCAGTGACTACGAGTTTACATTATTTCAGCAGTTTAAAAAGTCTGACTGAAGCCGAAAATACGTATATTTAAATTGAATATTGATTGCGTGAGAGGCAGTGAAGCTATTAGAGTGGTCAGTAGAGCAAGGACAGTAGCAGCGTATCTAGGCCCAGCACTGGGCAACAGCTTGGTCTATATTAGATTCTGAGTGCCATCTCCGAAAGACCAGCCTGAACGTAATCATACGTAGCGTAGCTCTCATCAAACAATTTCAGAAAAGATATTCGAGACCGACAGATTATCGTCAAATATGGAGGCAATTACAATTTTCTTCATACTGTGGAAGGACCATGATTTACCAATGATCAGATAAACTTTGGCCTGGTGGGGATTCTTGGATGGCTTGAGCACGGAGTGCAGGTGCGGTTTTGTTCCCCAGTCGATGATGCACCTGATGTCACGCCCTGAGTGCCCAAGCAACTGCACTCAGAAGGATTTGATGAGTGCTACTGACAACGCCACTCTTGTGGCGGAGTTTTGGGCTGACACTGTGTAGGTTTGTTGTCGACACGAAAAGAAGAAGATAAACTTTTATTGACAGCACCAACTGTGGGGGCCACAATTGGCTCGTGGATTTTTCCTGTGGCAACACTACCGCTAACAGCTGATTTGAACTTGTCCCAATTTATTTAATGATTTTTATTTAATTAAATATCAAAAAAGGTCTCTAAACTCATCACTGTTACTGTTTTATGTAATTATAAGTGAAATAACGTTAAAATCTGTGTATTGTATAGTGTTTATAGTGTAAATTTTTCAAATACCTATGACCGTTTTGACAGTGCAAGACAATTATCTATTAACCACACTAATACTGTGACAGCTGTAATGAAAATTTGCTGCACCTGCGACGCTCCATGCCCCCGTTTTGCGGGTGGCGAAAAAAATTGTTTAAAGTGTCACTATAATACATACTCTCTTGCTCCTTGACTCTCGAATCGAATACCAACTGTTTCCTCTAAATTTATTGTAGATAATGTTACATTATTTTCCAAATCATTTTTCATTAACTTGCTTTCGTCCCTTATCAATAGCTCCGACCTCTTTTTCCTACTCTTAAAGATGTTCATCGAGGCACCATCGGTCCCTCGCACTTCTAAATGAATATCTTCATAATTTGCAGTGACTACGAGGTTACATTACTTCAGCAGTTTGAGAAGTCTGACTGAAGCCGATAATGCGTATATTTAAATTGAATATCGATTGCGTGAGAGGCAGAGGAGTTTGCAGCCCCCACCATTACTTGCGGTCAGCGGAGGACACCAAGCTGGAAGGCTTGGCAGCGATAGCCAAGATATTGGAAAACTACAGCTACTAATCCAACACAGCATAACCTCGAAGTTTTTCTTTACATTTCAGGTGTATCTCAAAAATTTTGCTCTAAACGAAAAGTACCTATGGAACGTCATGAAATTGTAGCTTGGAGACAGATGTTTTGAGACAAAATCGTACTGAATGCCAACCTGTCGAATTTTTCGATGAAACAAATATTCACGCTTCGTATTCTGTTAAAAACTGTTGTCGAACTGGTGAGGAGGAAGGAGTTTTAACCAGTGATTCTTGGTACTTGGCTTCAGCCCGCTGGATAATTGTCCGTGCAGGTGGTGAAATGGGTTCAATACAAAACGCGCAATTAATATTTAAATCGCAGACGAAATCAGAAGATTACCATGGCGACATAAACAGGACAAATTTTATGAAATGGCTACGTGAGAAATGGATACCTTTACCGTCTAAAATTTTAACTGTCATGGATAACTCGCCTTACCACACTGTCACTGTAAATAAGCAAGGTGTTCTAAAACCGATATGCATATTACATATTGGATCACAAGCCCGCAACCACCACACGATCCAGGTTTTTCAGTTCTACTTAACCCTGGTGATTTCATGCCACCCAACTATGGCGTTGATGAGTTTGAATTTGAACTAATCGGAAATCTTAAGCTAAGTAATTTTATCTTTTTTAATAGCCATTGATTTTTTGTGGAGTCTTATAAAAAGGCGAGTAGCCAGTAATAATGTAGGGCAGAAAGCGGCAACATTGTAAAATTGACTGAAGATGCATTTGAACCAATTACTGCAGAAGACTGGCAAAAGCAGTGCAAACGTGTGCGTCATCTGGAAGATAAGTTTTATAAAACAGGTCCATCTATGGACGCTGTCAGCGTCCATAGATGGACCTGTTTTCACGTGATGGACCAGCGTCACGCTGAAATCGATAAAATTATAGAAGTTGACGAGTCTGATACGGAGTCAGACAGCATTACTGAAGAAACAGCAGCCAAACCAGCCAGTTGATAAACTTCACCACTCCAATACAGAAAACATTGAAGAATCTCATGTAAAATCGGCTCCTCAGAATACAGTCTCAACGCTAAGTAACTTAGTACTTAGAATGTTTAACTCTACAGTCGAAGAACAACGTATGCTTCAACAATTTATGATATGTGAACAGAACATGTCATATCTCACCCACACAAGCATGGTACGCGTACACCTGCAGAACGCGTTTATGTAAATTGATGAAAGGCAGTAGCGGCGTAAGGGGGGGGCGGTGGGGGCGGTCCGCCCCGGGTGCCAAGCATCAGGGGGTGACACAAGTCGCGCAGATTAGTACTCACTGGCGCATCTGCATGACAAGTCTGCGGTCTATGTCATGATACGGGGGGGGGAATGTTTTTCAATCTTCGGGTCGCCCCGGGTGCCAACCCATGCTACGCCGCCACTGATGAAAGGTCATTTTTCATGGCCAGTCTTTGAATGCTAGTTCTTGCACTTCAAGAGTAAGTATTCTAAATCTGCAGTTGACTCTTCATTACAATGTGACATCGAGACGATACGGTAAATAATTAGTTTCTCATCATTTCAACCACCGAAGTTCACAGAACGTCCACTGCTGAACACAGAACGCCCACTGCTGAACACAGAACGTCCACTGCTGAACATAGAACGTCCACTGCTGAACACAGAACGTCCACTGCTCAACACAGAACGTCCACTGCTGAACATAATATGCCTGCCTCCCCCTCAATGATTTTCAGATTGCCGGTAGGTGGCTTATGATAAAGGTAAATTGTAACATTTTAGTTTTACAAAAAAATTCCAACACCCAGACATCACAATTTAAACCTTGTATTCCACAACTACTACAAATCCTCAAACCTTTCCTTTTTCAGAAATCATTCTTTTAACCCAAAAATATTACAACAGGAATCAATTTACGAGTCAATCTATCATCAACAAAGAAGCAGACTGACTTCTTTACTTCTCTAAATTATCTGGTAAAAAAAAAACAAGAGAAAAACCACCAACGGATAACGAATTCATCTGTTGTAAATTCTATACAACAACACCATTTATTTCATATTTTACGCCAAGTTGTAAATTCTATACAACTATACAGGGTGTTTGGCGCATCGTGTGCCAAAATGATTTGGCGGATAGAATGGGTCATTTCCTATATTTTCAGCCCCCATAACACGTTCCATGTCAGGCGGCTACTTTTATATTAAGTTTTTTAGTAATTTCACCTAAATACCCAAATCGCATCATTTAATTTCGATTTNACAGTCGCGGGGGCCGGATCCGACAAATATCGGCATGACTCTGATTCAGCCCTTCTAGCGGGAAGATAGATGAAAGTATGGAAGGGGCACAAAATTTAGAACTCTTTAATCTGAACATTGTTTTCGATTTCTGTGAAAGCCATCTTGTAGAACTGACGAAAATATGCCTCTCTAGTACAAAAAGTAAAAAACCAAAAATTTTGAGTTGTGCCCCTATATTATTAAGGGTGCGATATGTACAAAAGCTTCTTGCATTCTAATATGGTTTATCATCAAAATTTTCATATTCCCTTTTGTATACCACATGAAGAGCAAGAGCTTCCACGTTGTGGATAAAAAAAAAACTTTTCAGTTATTGTCTCTAAATGTGTTCTACATAACGTAAACTTAGGGGATTGCAAATATTACTAAGTCCTAAGAAAGTCAAAAACATGTAACGGAATCTCCGACTTACCACTTTAGTAGAGCGATTACAGAAAATAATGGCCTATTAAGTAAATGTTCTTTTGTGTTATTATGAAAGTTTAGAAAACTGCGCAGTTTTTAAAATTATTTTGGACCTATGGAAATTCTTTTTTTTTCTCATACATTTCAATTGAAAATTTTAGAATGTTCTGCTAAAAGCATATTTTTTATGTTTCTGGCAAACATTTTGTATTTTGCATCAAAGATAGGAAGGTGATTATTTTTGTCAAATATCTGCAACTAATAGGGAATCTGTCAACAAAAAGAAATCTGAGAAAAGTCAACCCAAAAAAAAAGATAAAAAAAATTAAAGGTCAGGTCATAAAATTTGAAAAAATCACAAAATTAACGATAACTTCTAAACTATGAAAAATCGTAGAACATACATAGGGGTGAAATCGATAGGTCTAGTCCTCACCTATCACCTGCCTTCGGCTTGACACCTTACAAGAAACACCCTGTATAGAAAGCTAGCAAGAGAAACGTGAACAAAAAACTGATAGTCAATAGTTTTTCTAATCCGAGATAATCTTCTTTTAACGTGTGGGTCGCAATAATTCCAACGACGGTATAATTATCAAAGTATGATTCTGACATGGCTCAATTTTTCTTAAAAAAGCATAAAATGCTTCTTAAGAATCATGAAATAGGCTTTTTTTTTCAATAGTTACAGTCAGTTTGTATCCTATCTGCTATTATCTTAACCGAACAAGGGACTCTACGTCTACAGACCAATACAGTCACAATCTCAAAACACTACGCTGCAGAATCATTTTCGAATGTATCAGGTAAGTTCCCAATAAAAGTTCAAAGGAAAAAAGGCTTCAACAGCATAAATTGCATCAGCCAGCCTAAAGCAGCTACGGATGCGTTCATAAATACTAAAGTCCTATAAATCTAAAGACAGAGACGTTAAGATCTACGTGACTCGGCAGCGGAATTTTAACTGAGAATAAGAAGTTTAAGGGGGATGTTATATGGCTTAAATTGCAACGCTTTGTAATGTAATACGTCGGGGCAGACAGGCTATTAAGTTATTAACGGCTAAGTCTAGCGCCACTTCGCAAGTTAACTGTGCAACAAGAAGAGGGTTTAGTTATACTATTAATTTGTTCTCAATTTGAGTGTTGTCTGTCTTACGCCTGTATTCACAAAAAATTATGCTTGCTTAAGTGAAGCAGCAAATCGAACGCACAGCGTTGATTAGAGCTCAGAGATTGGTTCATGTGTCACCCTGTGCGTCCACGCGCACTGTGAGACCTCATAGTAATGTTTGTGAATACGGGCGTTAGTAACATTGATAAAGATATGAATAAAATGCTCTTGAAATCCTGTTTTACTTGTTAACTTGAGACACACTTGGGTACAATAAAACTGAAAAAAGGTAGTCTTCTTATTTGACTCTACATACAATACTATGACATAAATACTACATTTCTTGTTAATAAAGTAGGTACATAAGTACTTGTAGCTTTATAGTTTTTTTTTTATCCACAACGAGGAAGATGATTGCTTTATAAAAACTAAAATATTATTTATTGAATGAGGAAGTTCCTGGAAGTTATATTTGCTTAAATTATCTAAAATATAACAAAAATATCCTATACATTTCAACAGTTTAATCCGTGAGTCCGCCGCGCTCGTATTTTATTTTTCAAAGTATTATGATATCAATACAAAATTTTCCTGGAAAACTATGTTGATTCCGGGATTAAAGAGTAATCTGCAGATCTCTAGTGCAGTTTTATAGAATTAGAATTTGATAGGGTATTTTAATTTGAGAATTCGAAAGGCTTTTTAATATCTCCTGTATTTTTGATATTAGTTATTTTATTGAAGTGGCAATGGGCAGGGCACATAGTACCCAGAACTGACGGCCAATGAGGCAGCAAGGTTCTGGAGTGGAGGCCGCGTACTGGAAAACGCAGCGTGAGACGTCCACCCACAAGGTGGACCGACGACATCGTAAAGGTAGCAGGAAGGTGCTGGACGCAGGCCGCTACCCACCGGGCAACATGGAAATAATAGGGGGAGACCTATGTTCAGCAGCAGTGGACGACCTATGGCTAAGAAGATGATAATTATTTATTTTTTAAAATGGACTTCATAGACTTGTTCAATGCATTTTAGGCTTATCTACCTCTGAAGTCAGTGTAACGTTGTAATTTTGGGACACCCTGTATAATATTTGTTTTCCTACAGGAAATCTATTAAACCCAAAATCTTTGCTAGTTTACTGGGTAACATATCAATATTGTTGAACATGCTTACAATGGATACTATAATACCGTACAGAACAATGTGATCCCAATAGCTGCGAGGCATTTCTCTTGTCTGAATAGGGTTAAGACGTCGTAATCGTATCATATGTTTCTATGCGAAATTGAAAAGGCGTACCCTAAATCTGATACGAAATAAGGGGAGGCTTGAGAACTAAAACTATTTGCGATGGACCAAACTTAGAGGGTATTTGTTGAAATGGTGGATGTAGTTATTATGAGTACAATTTGGTTGAAATAATAAACTAAGTAAATAATATAGTAAAGTCCTAGTTTCAGCTTAATGCCGTCCACTGCTGGACAAAGGCGTCTTCACGGATGTCCACAATAACTAGTCCCGCATTGCCCGCATCCGATGAGATATAAAACCCTAGAAATTAATTATTTATAATAATATTATTATATTACACAGTTCTTCAGTTTGTATTTGAATTGAGAAAGGTTATTTTATCATATTAATTACCTTATTGCAGAGAAAGGAGCAGCTTCTACAATTCACTTCCGAGTCTTAAGAAAATAGTTTTAATATTACAAGGTGCAAGATAAGCAGCTTCCTTATAGGCTCGTAAGCGCATGCCTTCATGGTCCCATAGGTATGTAGTTATTACGGTCGCTATTATACAGCACAGTAAGTACTTAGCGTAACAACGTTTTAGGAAATTATTATCTTCATCCACTGAGTGTACTTACGTACCTACTTATATTACAGAACACTGAGAAAATTCAGATGCTTCGTAGCAAGGGAAGGCGCGTTATGGTCCTTTAAGACTATTGTGGTACAGCACATGTGGAGCCCAAAGCAGGGTAAGTAAAAAGCTATTTTTTGAGTGCAATTGAGTTTCTACAAAGGCTTATACAAAGTACCTACGGAGTTCATTGGCCTACAAAACCATTATTTTTCACATTGATCAAACGGCTTAAAACTGTATAACAGGACTGAGTCAGGATTTTTACTACATTTTGCCTTGACGCTGTCAAGGCAAAATGTAGTAAAAAGTTTAGATATATTATTTTTACGCAGATCTACTGAGAACCTTTGAAAAATACCTAATTTTAAATAAATATTTATAATTATTATGAATGTACCATTTTTTGTGACATACCGTGCTTCTCGATAAATTAATACGAGTATTAATCCATATATTAATACGGGTATGTCAACGTATTCCAGTTAAAAGCCTGATTAAATTTTCTCTGTGGCCCTCCCATTTACTCGTTGCGGCAGCTTAGAAGTATCCTCTATTCTTACTTTGAATAAATAATATGTGTAAAAGCTTTGAAACTGCTGTTATATTTTATCATGTTCCAAGCTGCAGCTTCAGTAAGCTAAATAGATGCAATGATCACTCCTAATACAAATTCTGTGCTTAGAATTTTATTTGGACATTTCTGTCTATTGGTTATTTTAGGGAGTTGTAAAAGTACTGTATACGATTTTACGGCTTTATGAGTTTGCACCACAGGGTGTTCTGTTTAACCCTTCATTTGGCAGTGATGCTTTTAAGCAACAACCACTTTGAATATTTCTACAGCACCAAATAATAAGTTTTGTGCAAATCATTCGATTTTGTTACAAAGCTTAGTTCAGCAAAACACTAGTAAATCGGTCGTCGACTGAGTTTTGAGTGATTTCATATTCATATTTCTGTCAGACGCCAAGATGACGCGCAATGAGAATAACAAAGACGGAAGTTTTATGATTTTGTACTATTTTATTATCTCTTATTTTTTTTGTTTTGTCTAAATTTAATTCATAATAAATCAAACTAATCATATAAAGCAATATTTGGCGTAGAAATTGTGTTTTCTAATACATGACATGCTTCCGAACCTCGATGTTGCCTAGAAGCAACAGTGCCAAACATCTAACAAAATAGGTTTAGCTTTTTGTTAATACAAAAGAGTGTCAATACACAATAAATCAATCATGTATTACATGAATAATGTTATAGAGATGGTATAGTAATTACTTTTGATGCAATTACGGACCCTGTCGGGCACAGCATTTTAGGAGAGAGGAAGAATTTGCTGTCTGTCTCTGTGTTGTTTGTCTTCACACTTATACCGCTGAACTGATTTAAATGATAAACACATTTTTCTTGCGTTGAAGTCAACAACTATAGCAGATAACGGTAACATACCAGTTTCAGAAGCTAAAGAGAAAATAAAAAGCCAACCTTGGCTCGGCATATTGATCGTGAAGTATGATGACATACGTCATCTATCAAATGTTGGAGAAAAAGGTCATTAATCGACTTTGCGAAAATGGCCAAAAAAAAGTTTAATGCATAAAATGTGAAATACGATTGTTTATAGCCATGTAAACTTAAATGTTCAGTCCATTTTTAACTTTTCGGAAAAGTTCAAAGCTGAATTAAAAAAAAACTAGATGATATTTGCCAGTAAATTTAGATTTGATGCAACCCTATATCAATGCACGTCAAAACAAAATATTTACTTTGAGGCTACGCTTAGTAGTTTTTTTTTAAATCGAAATTAAATGATGCGATTTGGGTATTTTGGTGAAATTACTAAAAAACTTAATATAAAAGTAGCCGCCTGACATGGAACGTGTTATGGGGGCTGAAAATATAGGAAATGACCCATTCTATCCGCCAAATCATTTTGGCACACGATGCGCCAAACACCCTGTATATTTAATTCATATTTTACGCCATAGTTGTAAATTCTATACAACTAAATAATTTTATTTCATATTTTACGCCATAGTTGTAAATTCTATACAACTAAACATTATTACTATACGACGACGTAACATGTAATTCATACTTTATGCCATAGTTGTAAATTCTATACAACAAGACATTTTGCCATATGGTAGGCCCGCTGGAGGGCCCAAAAGATAAGGAGACATGTAAAGTGCCCCATAAGGGCTACCTTTTCTTTTTTTAACATTTTGACGTTCATAAGTGCCACTTGTGGTCTAAACTGAATAAATATTTTTGATTTTGATTTATTTCATTAAGATGACAATAGTTGTAAATTCTATACAACAAAAAATTTTCAACAATATGGAATGACACCACGTAAAGAAATGCTTTTTATAAACTGTGAAAACAACACTGCCATACATTTTATGGAAAGTACCAACATTTCACGACACTTGTAGGAAAGTCAACTGACCAAAACACTATTAATTTCAACGAAAATTATACACACTATTTTAAATCTTATACAATCTTTCGTTACACTTTGTCCAGAATCGTTTTTGCCGTTGTATGTCGAGTTTATTCAACGAAAATGATACAGTTTTTTGAACACAATTTTAAATCGTGTTCCCATAAACAACCTTTGATACGATTTGCCTAGAAACATTTTTGTCGTAAGTACCATTCTTGTACAATACGATTATATGCAAGATTTTAAACTCTTTTTTGGAAAATGCAAATGGGCCTGAATGCGAATGCGACCAAATTTGATACGTTGAAATGCGAATGGGACGGAATGCGATTAGGAATGTCATTTTTGAATTAGTGACGAAACGTGACGGACGGTCTGCGTCAAACCCCTAACGATATCTCACTGAAACCATGGGGATCATTCCCAGAATTTTATTTTTACGATAACAATTTTCCAAACGGACAATCTGAAAATTAATGGAGGAGGTTTATGTTCGGTGGATGTTCTGTGGCTGGAATGATGATGATATACAATTATTTAGAGTCACATATTTGACTCGTTTTAAGATTCAAAACTATTTCCAATGTCCTTGACTGTTTCACAGCCAAGCTGTAGAATCTGAAATTAAATAGATATTTAAATTAACTTAAATACATAATGTAAGTAAACAAATAAAGATACAATTGTAATATAATAAACATTGTACTCAACAATTTATTCGATATCTAGACTAGATTGGCCTGACTACTCAGTCAAAATATTAACACTATTGTTATACATAACAAGTAATATAATTATGTATTACTGTAACAAGTAACTAAATAATAATACGAAATAAACTTATGTAAATACATACAACAAAAGGTTCACAACCTCTTAACATTATTAACAATTCATTCATATATTAAAAAAACGACACAGAATCCAAGCTTTATATCCCACTTTTTGAAAGGGGACACAGAGTTATTAACAAGAAAACACACTCGGGCAAGAGGTAAAAAGATAACAGACTTGTACTTCAACTTTCTCCCAGGACAAACTTGGCCTTCACTGGTTGGGTTTTTATTGGCGGCCAAGCTGTAGATCCTGGCCACACAGGAGTTGCAGCGGTGGCGACGAGAGGTGGGAAGAGTCCCGTATATTTAGCCCCTCGTACTAAGCTAAATATGCTTGTATCACGAGTGGGCTCACCACACTAGTCGAGCGGCGGCGGGGACCGAACCCGCGTTCCCCGGATCACGAGTCGGCCAGTCCGACCCCTTCACCGTTCGGCTATCGTGGCTTCAAGGTATATTGCCTTGTCCGGGCATCGAACAGATGCTAGCTGGCCCAGTTCTCGACGAAGGTTTTGACGTCATCATACACTCCGAAGAACACGAAACCGCCTAGCATGAAGCCGGTAAGACGAGGAGTGGCACCTGAGGAGAAATTACGAATTAATGATGATATGTACAGTCAGCGTCAAAATATAGTCAAAAAGTTCGCAACATGTGTTGGTAAGAACTCAACAACGTCTGAAGCAATTTTACTAATTCTTCTTTTTAATGTTCGTTGAAGTCCAAGGATGGTTTTTACGGCGAGATTTGCAAAATTCAACCCCTAAGGGAGTAAAATGGGGTCCACGCGTACGAAGTCGCGGGCAGCCGCTAATAAGTGAATAAATACGTATTATGTGGAATACCCATGCATGTGTTAGTATGGGTGTGCATCTATGACTTACCTGCAAACAATCCTCTCACTCCTGACTCCGAGTAAATACTGGAAAGCACAGGCTGTATCCTTAACTTCCTGGTGACGGCGTAATCCTCAGCTAGCATATGCGCGTCTTGGTCAGGCCAGTTAACGAGAGAGCATGCAAGAGTATTCTGTGCATGTGAGTACATACAAGTCGCATATGAGCATGAGCATGTGCAGATATTCAAGACTCGTTCGTTCGTTTCAGCCAAATGACGTCCACAGCTGGACAAAGGCTTCCCCCAAGGTTTTCCACAATGAACGGTCCTGCGCTGCCCGCATCCAGGCTCTTCCTGCAACCTTTACCAGATCGTCGGTACACCTAGTAGTCACCACGTTACGTTCTCCAGCCCGTGGTCGCCACTCGAGAACTTTTCTGCCCCAACAGCCATCGTCTCTACGAGCTATGTGCCCCGCCCACTGCCACTTGATATTAGCAATAGACATGTTGACACCACAGTCAATTGACGTACTTTAAAACTGTCAAAACGAAACTCTCCCATAGATTTTGTATGGCACTACAAGCCAGTGACGTCACAATTTTGTCAACTCAAACTACTTTTTTCAATTACAATGCGACCAAAAATCGTAATTTACAGGTAATTTAAAATAAATTAAGTTTTTAAGACCAGAATGAAGGGTCTTTTTAAAACAGTTGTGGTTTCGAATTATTGGGGTTTGGTGTCAAACTGTCTATTCTGCGAGCTATGTCGGTTACTTTGGTTGCTTTGGTTCAAGACTCACCTGCGAACAATCCTCTAACCCCTGACTCCGAGTAAATACTGGAGAGCACCGGGCGTATCCTCAATTTCCTGGTGACGGCGTAATCCTCAGCTAGCATGATACGCGTCTTGGCCAAGTCTAATGGCGTCGTCACGACTCCAGCGAACCCGCCTGCGATAGAACCACACACCGCGCTCTGAAGGGAAACTGGAGTTTAATACGATAGCACAGTGCATTCTGTAGGCCTAAGATGCGCGCCGCGATAAGCGGTTATCACGCCATTTTATCGATTTTCTTCTTCTTCTTTTTTGATGATGTTGGCAATACACGTCGACGTCGACTTGATTTTTGCCATTTTCAAGTTTATAAGTGATACGATTTACAAAATGAGATCAAGTAATGATATAATGAAGGATGATAGATGATACCCCTTCCCACCCTTTGAGTCTCAGTAAAGTTGTGGTGCTTTACTGAGACCTCCTATGGACAACTTGAGAGAACCCGAAGAATCACGATGCACTGTTTTGCTTCACTCGCCCACACTCATGCACGTTCACGAACACTCAATGGTTAATAACCCACCATTATTACACATTAATAGTCGCCTAAACACGAATTTGAGGAAATAAAACAAAACCGCTAACATGACGCTTCAGATTCCCGCCAAGAAGTCCTTTATCGATTTTGTCCATACATTTTGACGTCGATAAAAGTTATCACGGCGCGCATCTTAGGCCTACTGGACATGGAGAGCCAGAATTAATCATGGCGAGAGTCCCATTGGGGAATCTGCTCCCATCTCTTGCAATCACAGAAAAAATCTGCTGTCTTCTGACTGATTGCATGTGTTATTAAATTTTTAGCGTTAAGAGTCGTATTACACTTGAAAATTTCGACGGGTTCATCCAGTGTCTAAGTAGCTCAGTTGGAAGAGCAGTCGCCCGGCAAGCGGAAGGTCGTGGGTTCAATTCCCGCCTTAGGCAGTTCGATTTTTTCAAGTTATTTATAATGATCGCATGTGAATAAAATAAATATGATAGCAATATGGCCTACAGCAGGGCTTCCTGAACTTTTTATACTGCAACGCCCTTGGGGTTTAGCATTTTTTGCGATGCCCTGGGGCGCATTGCGACGCATAGTTTGGGAACCCGTGCCCTAAAGTATACAGGGTGTTAGGTAAACGGTAATAAATGGTATGGTGAAGTCAGAAATTTGATATCATTTTATTTTTTTTAATTTTCATACAAAATAAATTTTATAAAATCCGATTTGTATGAAAATTAAAATAATTAAAATGAAGATATCAATTTTCTGATTTCACCATACCATTTATATGCCCATGTTAACATGGGCTAGTGTCGGCTCATATACCCATTTACCTAACACCCTGTATACAGTCAAGTACATACATGCCAGAAAATCTTTAAATTAAATGGACATTATAATTCATCTTATCATCTAGCATAGTGGTGAGACTGATTTCAGATGGAACAAAGAAAATAAAACGTGATTTTCATTCACAAGATTTGGTTTGGTAACTATTATTTTGGTACTGTCACGACAGTAGAGCAAGGTATGTAATTTTGATTGAAAAGATTAGTTTATTACTAGAATTTAAGCTAATTAATGTAAAAAGTTTTTTGAAAAACATTATAAAAAAATATCAAATCTCCATAAATTACTTTTCACAAGTATGTTATATTATCAAAACAAACTGAAACTTGATTGAAATATACAAAAGACAACATCTCTGTACAAGCGTTACAACATAATTACCTGGAAGCTGGTGATCTGTCCATCGTTGTGGTGCGAGACGAGGGTCTTCAGGAACTCCCAGACGGGCAGCTCGATGAAGCTGAAGGGCAGGTCCCGGGCTACCGTCGAGAAGAAGCCGCGGTACACGCCTCGCCGCAGGCCCTCTGATTTGTAAGCCTGATGTAGGAACAGAGATGGAATTGTGTAAAGCAATCGTTATCATTTGACAGTTCATAACGTACGATTATTCTGTCAAACGCTTTGTTTATCTGACTTTATCGTACGTTATGAACTGTCAAATTATTACGATTGCTATTTAGTAATATTGTTATAAAGTTTTGCAGGGCAATCGAATACCGCACTTAGCCTCATGATTGGGCCATTGTGCGCGATTTGTGGTTTATCTTCCTCAGGAACAGTTTTATGAACACTGCTATAGTTGTAGCGCTTAACTCATGTAATGCCTGAGTGTGAGTGTGAATGTCATGGGTGATTTTTTACGTCAAATGTCAACGAGACTTCAGGCCCCCTAGACAAAACGCACTTTTTGATCGAATCGAAAATCGAATCCGTCAAAACTCCATACAAAAAAGGGACTTTTCGACCACTTTGCGACTGGTTTGCGATTATAATTTGCACTTTGTCCTGGCCCCCTAGACAAAACGCACTTTTTGATCGAATCGAAAATCGAATCCGTCAAAACTCCATACAAAAAAGGGACTTTTCGACCACTTTGCGACTGGTTTGCGATTATAATTTGCACTTTGTCTAGACCCACAGAATTCCTATGCTCTGTCACATCATAATAATTGTTTTGAATTGACTGAATTGAGCACTAGATGTAACGAAATTATGTACTATTGGACTGTCATGGACATTTAGAAAAAAAACTTGCCTCTAATAATATCCTTATACTACTCCTTGTCTGGCTGCCTACATAAGTTTGCTTCCTTTGCTTTGCTATCTCAGTAGGAACTCTGATTACACAGGCCAACTGTAACAAAAAGAAAAATAAATCATAAAATATGAAAAAAGTACTAAATTAACCCTTCATTTGGCAGTGATGCTTTTAAGCAACAACCACTATGAATATTTCTACAGCACCAAATAAGTTTTTTGCAAATCATTCGATTTTGTTACAAAGCTTAGTTCAGCAAAACACTAGTAAATCGGTCGTCGACTGAGTTTTGAGTGATTTCATATCCATATTTCTGTCAGACGCCAAGATGACGCGCAATGAGAATAACAAAGACGGAAGTTTTATGATTTTGTACTATTTTATCATCTCTAATTGTTTTTGTTTTGTCTAAATTTCATTCATAATAAATCAAACTAATCATATAAAGCAATATTTGGCGTAGAAACTGTGTTTTCTAATACATGACATGCTTCCGAACCTCGATGTTGCCTAGAAGCAACAGTGCCAAACATCTAACAAAATAGGTTTAGCTTTTTGTTAATACAAAAGAGTGTCAATACACAATAAATCAATCATGTATTACATGAATTATGTTATAGAGATGGTATAGTAATTACTTTTGATGCAATTATGGACCCTGTCGGGCACAGCATATTAGGAGAGAGGAAGAATTTGCTGTCTGTCTCTGTGTTGTCTGTCTTCACACTTATACCGCTGAACTGATTTAAATGATAAACACATTTTTCTTGCGTTGAAGTCAACAACTATAGCAGATAACAATAACATACCAGTTTCAGAAGCTAAAGAGAAAATAAAAAGCCAACCTTGGCTCGGCATATTGATCGTGAAGTATGATGACATACGTCATCTATCAAATGTTGAAGAAAAAGGTCATTGTTGACTTTGCGAAAATGGCCAAAAAAAAGTTTAATGCATAAAATGTGAAATACGATTGATTTTTTTAAGATTTTCTTTCATATAAAAAAAATAATTCTATATACAGGGTGTTTGGCGCATCGTGTGCCAAAATGATTTGGCGGATAGAATGGGTCATTTCCTATATTTTCAGCCCCCATAACACGTTCCATGTCAGGCGGCTACTTTTATATTAAGTTTTTTAGTAATTTCACCAAAATACCCAAATCGCATCATTTAATTTCGATTTAAAAAAAAAATACTAAGCGTAGCCTCAAAGTAAATATTTTGTTTTGACGTGCATTGATATAGGGTTGCATCAAATCTAAATTTACTGGCAAATATCATCTAGTTTTTTTAAAATTCAGCTTTGAACTTTTCCGAAAAGTTAAAAATGGACTGAACATTTAAGTTTACATGGCTATAAATTTTTTTTTAAAAGAGATAGCGATCTTCGGATTTTATCAAAACTTCTCTAGTCTATCCCCATTCAAACGGTATACTAATCTTGTTTAAATAATAACAACAACTTCACAAATTCCCTAAATTAGTGCATTGACTCTATTCGGACTGATTTGCGAAATTTGTGTTTATAGCCCCTTTTTGTGTGAATAACACGTTAAATACCTACAGGTAAAAAATATTTATCTTATGCAATGTAAAAAACCTTTTCTCTATCGTTTTTCAATGTGGATTTCTTGAAATTAAAGACGAAAATAATTATTTTGATCGTTTATTAATTATTACAAATTTTGTTCAAAATGTCCGCCTCGGCAACGTATACACTAAGTAACGACATCTTCTTCTAATTTAGACTGGCCCTATACAGTGGCCTGCACGTTCCCCAGACCTAACTCCGTTAGATTTTTACGTCTGGGGACGAGGTAATGAACTGGTGTACGTAACGGAAGTTCAAACATTAGAAGAACTACAACAACGAATAGAAAACGCCTTTATAGTAATAAAAAGAGAAATGAGGCTGCATACGACAACAGTCGAAGATGTCGTGAGTGTATACGTTGCCGAGGCGGACATTTTGAACAAAATTTGTAATAATTAATAAACGATCAAAATAATTATTTTCGTCTTTAATTTCAAGAAATCCACATTGAAAAACGATAGAGAAAAGGTTTTTTACATTGCATAAGATAAATATTTTTTACCTGTAGGTATTTAACGTGTTATTCACACAAAAAGGGGCTATAAACACAAATTTCGCAAATCAGTCCGAATAGAGTCAATGCACTAATTTAGGGAATTTGTGAAGTTGTTGTTATTATTTAAACAAGATTAGTATACCGTTTGAATGGGGATAGACTAGAGAAGTTTTGATAATATCCGAAGATCGCTATCTCTTTTAAAAAAATTTTTATAGCCATGTAAACTTAAATGTTCAGTCCATTTTTAACTTTTCGGAAAAGTTCAAAGCTGAATTAAAAAAAAACTAGATGATATTTGCCAGTAAATTTAGATTTGATGCAACCCTATATCAATGCACGTCAAAACAAAATATTTACTTTGAGGCTACGCTTAGTAGTTTTTTTTTAAATCGAAATTAAATGATGCGATTTGGGTATTTTGGTGAAATTACTAAAAAACTTAATATAAAAGTAGCCGCCTGACATGGAACGTGTTATGGAGGCTGAAAATATAGGAAATGACCCATTCTATCCGCCAAATCATTTTGGCACACGATGCGCCAAACACCCTGTATATCTCAATGTTTTATTTAAGTACCCCTATTTGGCAATGTGGTAAATAAGCAACAATCGTTTTTCGCGAAAATACCAACCAAATATTATTTTTACTATTTTTCTTAACTTTATTTGATAGTAACAATTAGGTCTAAATAGATTTTATTGAAAAAATTAAACAATTTGTGTCTTGCCAAATGAAGGGTTAAAAAAAAGTACATGCTGTCAGCCACTTTGGCTCAAGTTGACAACACAACCATAAAATCCAATCTTAACAAAGACATGTTGCGAACTTTTGGCTACTTTGGGTGTTACGAACTATTTGACGCCGACTGTACCAAAAGGGTGCTATCGCCATTTATTTCAATTCGAGGGTAACTAAAGACACTATAAACTAGTTTTATTCACCCTTATGTAGGTAATTTGAAAAATTAATTAAAAATCAACATACCACTTCCCCGATACTGGCTGCCACCATGTGGACTAATGGTGCATACTGCTTATCAATGTGAGGCTGCAATAACTTCTTAGTTGTCTCATATGACACAAAGAACAAGGACGCTGTGGGGATGGAGGTCGATGCCACTGTCAGCAAGCCTAGGGTAGATGAAAAGATTTCATTAAATGTATCAGATATCACTGTAGCAGATGAGACGAAGAAAATTTGCAAGACCTGGAGCGAGATCAAGCACGAAGCTTAAGACCGAACGCGATGGAGGACTGTTGTGGACGTCCTCTGCCCCATCTCGGGGACATAGGACCATAAGTCGTCAGATATCACTAGAAAACTTATATAATTTAGGACTAGATAATTATGCAATATATTAGGTAACTAGCGGCCGCCCGCGACTTCGTACGCGTGGATCCCGTTTCATCCCCTTTAAATTTTTCCTGAATTTTCTTTGCTATAAACCTCACGGAGCCCGAGAACTTTCCTACAAATGCAAAACCATGGAAATCGGTTCGTGCGTTCTGGAGTTATAGCGTCAGGAAGGAAAACCAGACTTATTTTTTGTATAGTAGATTTAGACAAATTCTTGTAGGGTGTGGTGTGGTATATTACACAATGTATGTACTTGTTATTATTACACAATGTAAAACCCTGGTCCTCCTAAATAAATAAAAGAAAGTCGATAAATGTTTTAAGCTAAGTAATTTACCTGCTCTTACCTCGGTACACCCCTCTGAAGCCGCCGGCCTTGTGGAAACCTTGCTCGCTCTGCAGACGAGTCTTTAAGGTGTCCAGCGGATAAAGTGTGACGTCCACAGAAATACCGGCAAGAGCACCGGCCTGAAACAAACAAAGATCAATGTAATTCACACGCTACAAGATTCGGATTGATTTTTAACAAGATAGGTTAGGTTACTTTTTTAACTTTCAATACTCTTTCGGCGCGACTTGCAGCGTATACTTTATTGCTTGTGAAATAGAGCGAATTGAATTGAATCACTATCAACAAATACTCGTTTAATTATGTAGGTAGGTACAGCTAGGTAATTGAAAATGTAACGGATTTGTGCAATGTTAAGAGAGAATACTTTAGAAAACTCACCAGTAAAGGGGCCATGAATGGGCGATTAACATTTTGAGGCTTTACAGGTGATTCCATTGTAATTAATAACTAAATTTAAGTAATTGCTAATAACCTATGATTTGTGCGCGAACTAATTATAGGCGAACAGAAACACCTAA
Organism: Ostrinia furnacalis; assembly: GCF_004193835.3. Classification (NCBI taxonomy): domain Eukaryota; kingdom Metazoa; phylum Arthropoda; class Insecta; order Lepidoptera; family Crambidae; genus Ostrinia; species Ostrinia furnacalis. Next base: position 53,171 of record NW_021135491.1, on the reverse strand, counting down.
CCTCTTTTATCACTCAAGTTATCTCACAATTACGTAACTTAACATTTTATCACGAAATATGACTGAAAAACCATAATTTATTTATACTGGCGGAAATCTCAAATCTCTGCAAGATAAAATCACAGAGATAAAATTCACCCCATGACGCCATATTTGATGAATGAATCAACAGTGTTGCCAGCGACTAATTTTTGACTGCCGTGTTCGGTAGGGGAAATTGCCGTGTTTCTAAGGAATGGATGTCTTCGGCTGCCGTAGCACATAAATTGAATAGTTAATACATTTTTGTTTTTAATTTTTACAATCATTTTAATTAATAAAAAGTCAGCCAAAACTATTTTTTATCGTCATTTTAATAAAATTTAAATCTGTCTGGAAGCAAGTTTCACTTGGATGAGCGTTGTATGGAAGTTTCCTCATCCTGAACTAAATAATAATGGCAGCGGACAAAAGAAGGAACTATTCAAATTCAGTATACACTAGCGCCACCCGCAACTGCTAAGCTAAATTTGTACCTCGTCATGGAACTTTGGCTCCTGAGCAGGGAGACGACAAATGAACCAGCTGGATGCGTGTGCGATAATCAAGAGCGTAGTTTATTAATTATTAACTGCTTATATACACACACCGGCAGATTTAGCGGAACGCAAAAAAAAAGTATGAAAATAAGGAAAATTACTACTGATCTATGAAATATTTATTATACAAAATAAAGAGATAATTAAAATAAAATAAAATAACATATATTTTTTAAATATTTAGTCGTTTTTATTTAATAAAAAATCATCGAAACGAAATTTCAATTTTTCAGTTTTGAACAAAAATTAGAAATTGTGGCCAGATTAAAAATTAGGGTAGCTTATCACTATCCAAATGAATGAATTAATGATGGGTATTTCCCCCTCTTGCTCTGATGATGGTTTCCATTCATCTGAGCATGCTGCAGTTAATGATATGAAGGGTATTTTGGGGCAATGTCTGCCATTCCTCTAGTAACGCGTTTCTCAACACCACCGGTGGTATTCTGAGTTTAACACATCTTTTAAGAAAGTCCAAGACATGCTCTATAGGATTCTTGTCTAGGGATCTTGCCAGCCACTGCATCATGGGTATATCCAAATGGTTTAGATGTGCCTGTACTGAGCGAGCACTGTGAAAACGAACATTATCGTGAATTAAACTAAAGGAGTCCACAATAAATGGAGTAAATGGCACATCATGTTCTTCTAAAATGTTCCTAGTGTACCATTCAGAAGTCGTATTTCCTCCATCACCCACCACTAACTCCGTGCGAGCTCCCAAAAAAATCCTTCCCCACACCAGAATTAAGCTACCTCCATAAACCACGATATTTTCAAAATTAAGACTAAATGTTACGTTCTCTTTGTGTCTCCATATTCGCTATCTTCCATCGATCTGGTTTAAGAGAACTCTGCACTCATAAGTGAAGAGATCATGCCTCCAGTCGTTCAAGACCCAATCACGATATTCACGTGAAAAGTTCAATATGTTTTTTCGGTGCTGTGTCACAAGTTGGAGCTTTCTCGGGTATGCACGACCCTATACCAACTTCAGTAAATCTCCTGTGAACTGTGGGCTCAGTCACTCTTACTCCTCGAGTGTCTTTAAGGTTATTTCTGGCTTGAACAGCAGGTAACCGCGACTTTCTGAAAACTCGAAGTTGTAAAAAACGGTCATCCCGTCGCGAAGTACGCCTTTTTCTGACTTGAACCCTCCTCCTAACGACAGAAATGATCAATCTGTACCGTTGGTTACTGCCATGGGTGGTCGATACTGATCAACGACGTCTTACGGCAGCCGATTTGTATGCATGGCCGTTACTTCTCATTTCATCTGCCTTAATGATTTCTGACGGTGCTAAGCTGGGCATAATAAACCCTTATAAGTAACTGAATGCTTACACAACAAAATTCTCAGAAAAAAACATCTTTCACGTAAAAGAAATCCAAATTAGCAAAAGCTTCATTCAATTCAAAACACTCAACGAAACTGTTGATGGGGTAATTTAAACAAAATAATTAAAAAAATATACTATTGGCAATTATTTTTTTCATATTTAGAATTAAATTAAAAAATAATGTCATAATTAGGCATTTTTTTCCTAAAATAATGATGATATTGATGCTTTTTTTCCGTTCCTCTAAATCTGCCGGTGTGTGTACTAATAAGATGTGCGTCAGTCGTGACGCGCGACCTACTGTGTTTTGTCTAATAAACAAATGCAGTGTACGCTGACGCTACAGAACCAACCTAAGGGGAATCCCAGCCAGATATTGACATTTATATTTTTAAAATTTTTGGCTTTGGCACTTAGCTTTGGTTTCATGCTAAATACGGCCTTTGCAAATTGCCGTAGATTTTGCTACGGTAATAGATTTGCTGCCGTAGGCCGTAGACTTCCCTTAAATTTCGTCCAATTTCCGTAGAACACGGCAATTGCCGTAGCAATGGCAACACTGCACAGATGAGACTATAATCGGATTGCCGTGGCGGGCTTTTTGAGAGTTGGGCGTAGTTAAATTTTCTCGTATTTTATTTTAATAAATAATTGTGTAAAAAGTTGTAAATATCCCAAAAACTGGCGATTATTCCACCGGGATGTCGTCATATGACGACGGAGAAAGTTTCAGAGGTTTTTCAGCCGAAATGGTGGCGAACAAAAAACGCAGGATAGTTCCGCCAGGGAGGGAGGATGCAAGAGAGGAAAGCTCGGACGAATCTTCGAGGATGAAATACCAAATGTACNGTGGTGTAAACGGTTGACAGTGTGGTACCCGAGAGATAGCGCCAGAAACCGAGGTCGCAAGGCTTTAAGATGGGAGGATGAATTGAGGTTGACCGCAGGACCTCTATGGATGAGAGTGGCGGAGGACAGAAGGCAATGGAAGGAGTTGGAGGAGGCCTTTGCCAATAGGCACACCGAAATCTTAGACATTTTGTGAATGTTTTTTTAAGTGAAGAAAGTGTCAAATGTAAAATGTAAAAATGTTTCGGAAATAAAAGGCTTATTATTATTATTATTAGTTTGATATTATTTATTTAATTTGGCAAACAACATAAGTGTTTATTTGTAATTTTGTAACAAGTATTTAAGGGTTGTACCAGTGTTAAGATGTGTTATTATTACATTGTTATAAGAACTGTGTTGCAAAGTAGTCTTGTGTAATTTTCAAGCTAGTAAAGTATTTCAAAGGATTAAATGATTATAAGAATTGTATTAAACAAGATTAGTTATAAGATGCTTTAATGTAAAATTTTGAAATGAAACAGTCCGAGGGCAGACTGTCCGCAGGATGGCCGAGTGTAGGAGTGTGAAACGGAACGCAAGGGAGTGAGTGAGAGGGAACGAATGAGTGAGGGAGTAAGAAAGACGGGATTCGTAGACAAGACGATTTTGCATTAAGACGGTTAAGATTTTCCTATTTTTTGTGGTTTTTATCCTGGAGTAAATACAAATAAAGCTGAAGAAATACAACCTGGATTTCAATTCCTACATAGATGTGTGTAGTTACTCAATATGTTGATTGCTTCCATAATGTATATTTTTGTTGCTTACTGAGTTGATACCTATAACCTAATTACTGAACAGATATCATTCCTACAGCATTTAAAAATTGAAATACATTTCGTTTCAATTATTATTAATGTAGATCCATAGTTCAGCTTGACCAGAGATTTGAATCTCGTCCAATATAATTTTAATCCAATACAATTTTTGAGAGGTTTTGTTTGATCAAACAATTGACCAGATTTTTTTTCCACAGGATGATATTTTTCAGTAACAAAATAGAGCTTTTGGAACTGACATCAAAATAGAACGATTCTTCAAAGGGGCATATCAGATTTAACCTCACGATTCCAACAACCGTCCATTAACCCTTGGCTGAACGGTTTTCCATGCAATTCACTTTAACGATCAGCCTTCCAATCACTGCATTTCGCACGCTTCAGTTACAAATCAGCCTGTCATACCGAATTCCCGAAAACAATTCCAGCTGATTTCGATAAATAGTCGTCCATTTTGTCTGTCTGTCTTCCTGCAGCGTGGCGTGACGGTAGTTAGTAATTTTGCTTGAAACATAAAACTGAAATAGCATTCTGAAATATGGGCACAATGGAGATAGGTTTAGTAGAAAACCTTTGTGGAAAGAAATACATTTTTTTTTTATGTGACAGGAGGCAAACGAGCAGACGGATCACCTGATGGTAAGTGATTACCATCGCCCATAGACACCCGCATAAATTTCTTGTAGAGTCTACGGCGCTCCCACGCCTAAACTATTGATTTCACAAAAAGGTTATGTAGACATCAAAAATAGGAAATTTTCTCTAGTTTTAATTTTCCTAAGGATGTTTTATCAAAAAAATAATCCGAAAGGATTTATTTGAAAAAAACTGCTACTAGGTAGCATTTTTCCAATATGGTGGCGCCCGCGGCGACGATAGGAGGTCGCAAAGTTAAAATTCGTAAAGAGCACATCGAAATCTATACGTAAATACAAATTTTCATTAGTGACTCCCGGAAAACTTTCCAGGTAACCATATTATTTTGTACCATATGACTGGACTATAAATAGAATACAGTTTTTTTGGTGGCCAGTATTGCGCAATAAATGAGACATGCGCGAGCGACCGCAGAAATATGTAAAAAGAAATAGAAATCTACGTTATTAACGATTTGATCAGTGGGTCTAGACAAAGTGCAAATTATAATCGCAAACCAGTCGAAAAGTGGTTGAAAAGCCCCTTTTTTGTATGGAGTTTTGACGGATTCGATTTTCGATTCGATCAAAAAGTGCGTTTTGCCTAGGGGGGCTGATAGAGATTGTTCTCACACTTTTGACAGTAAAGTGTCAAACAAGAGCCTCTACAATACAAATAAACAATCTAAATAAATAAAATAAAATAAAAAAGTATTTATTTCAGATAACAGGGATCCATAAATGTTAGTAAAACTTAGGCTATGTTAGTATCTTATTTCTAAAACAGACCTCGTCCTGCTGAGCATGTGGATGTGGCCGATCAGTGGACAATTCCCACTATCGGCTATCTCCTTCAGTGCGTTGTGGCAGCTGCTCCTATCAACTTTTTTAATAGTGATCCTACTGAATTGACTTGAATTGTGCCATTGCATTTTAGACTCAGATTTGAAACTAATAAAACATTGATTAGCTTTCACTGGGGCTGAAATTGCCAAATCGATGCACGTCAAGTACGAGTAATAAGGTCACGGTACAACCTTCCGTCGTCTCTAACTATGCAAGTGAGTGTACACTGACGGACACCGATTTGGATTACTTGAAATTTTCGTGAAGATTATTAGATTTTAAAATGAAAGCTTTTAATAAAAAAAATACACATTAAAACGAATACTGGAATTCGCTGCCTGCTGCTGTCTTTCCCGTACATTATAATCTGGGCCTTTCAAGGGGGAGTGAATAGGCACTTACAGGGCAGATATTATGTACGAATCCTAGACTGCTTGCTTTTTTTATGCCTTGTTAAGCATAAAAAAATATTCGGGTATAAAATGTAAGTGCAAGTCAAGCGACGCACAGGGTGACACGAACGAACACGAACCAATCACAGAGCTCTATGTGCTGTGCGTTCGATTTGCTGCTTCACTTAAGCAAACATCGTTTGTGAATACGAGCGTTAGTCATCTAAGTCTGTACACTGGGTGCCCTAAACCGAAAAGTCGAAACGCTATCGGAGCGTGATCGACACGCGATGGCGACGCGGGCATGCAATAACATCGACTGCACCGCGGATGCCGGCAGCAATTGATATACTGCAGCTCTGTGCGGGAGTGTGGAGAGCACTTTCGTATTTCATAATAATTTTTTCATCGTTCGTTCGTTTCAGCCGAATGACGCCCACTGTTGAACAAAGGCCTTCCCCAAGGATTTCCACAAACACCGGTCCTGCGCCGCCCGCATCCAGTCACCTCCCGCGACCTTCACCGGATCGTTGGTCCACCTAGTGGGAGGTTATTTCATTGTTCATCAACATTTCAGCCACAAGGACGTCTACTGCTGAACATAGGCCTTCCTATGTTCTGCAGTATCGGTTGGTAGCGAACTGCATCTAGTGCCTTCCTGCTACCTTTATGAGTTCGTTGGCCCACCTTACGGGTGGACGTCTCTCGACGACTTTCCGTTATTAGCTTGCCACTATTTTAGGTCCTTAAAAAACACATATACAGGCTACATTGTATTACTTAAACTGGCACACCTTCTGTGCCTTTATTAATTTTCTACAACAATGACATACTCGTAAAAGATATAGGTTTTTAAAAGGCTGTAATTTTTCAATCAAAAGATATAAGACATAATGCTTTTGACTTTTTCTTCCAAAGTCTCTCTCCACACTTTCCCAGCCCCACAAAGCGAGCATTCAAGGAATGCCCGCGACAGTTGCACTTCTTATCTGGTATTGGAGCGTATATTTTTACTGATACAGGTGACCTTACCAGGATTTATGTCGTAGGGCACCTAGTTTATGGGGGTTTATGGCTGGAGAATGCAGAATGAGGAATGGCGTATGATTATGGATTTGTGTTGACCTTTGTGACATTTTGTTGGATCTATTGTTGGTTCTTCGTTACAGGTCTGGGCTGAATTCATTATGAGGGCTTCATTCTGGGCTGAATTAAATGAGGTAGGAGGCTTTGAACAAGGTTTGTTTTTTTTTATTTGCTGAATTGTCAAAGTATAGATCTTCTTACTTTTTAACGTTTGAATACTTGAAACTTTATCAATAAAAAAATTGCAAAATAATTGTAATAAACGGGTTTCGTATGGACCTAATCGTAGGACACGGTCAGGCAATTATATTTATATCAATTAACATTGCTAACCAAAAGAGTTTAAAAGAATGAAAATTCGAAAAGTTGAGCATATTATTTTGTCAATATTATTTATTTACGGTAACACATCAAGGTCTCCTTTGTTAGGAGACCTCTAATCTATCACTAAACCTTCCATTAATATTTTTTTATCAAATATCACCCCCATTCAAACACTGATTACCGATGTCTTTGTAGTTTAATATTTTAACAGTCGATTAGCAAATGATCGTAGGTTCCGTTTCCTGATGAAACTAATCGCTCCTTTTCAAACTAAAATAAATTTCAATTCCAATGACCTTCGCAGATAAGTATCAAGAATTGTTTGAGGAATCGGCAGATACCAAATCAATTTAATGTGCGTACTTGTTTATACTTATTAACGGGCCGAATAAACTATCGGCCGACAAATCGCNGAGTGTGGGAGTGTGAAACGGAACGCAAGGGAGTGAGTGAGACGGAATGAATGAGTGAGGAAGTAAGAACGACGGGATTTAAACAGAAGACGATTAGTATTAAGACGGTTCTAAGACGTTCCTATTTTTTGTGGTTTATCCTGGAGTAAATACAAATAAAGCTGAAGAAATACAACCTGGGTTTCAATTCCTACATGAATATTTATACAAATATGTAATCACTACAGTTGGACATTTATAAAAAGGACAAGTTTAAAGTTTAAAACTGTGTAAGAAGAATTGTAGGGATATTCCGATACTAATAAATACGAGTAGGTACTCGATACTTTTGATTCGATACCAAGTATTTATTGTATCGAATCAATTTTGCGATACATAATCGGTATCGAAACAAAAATACTTGGTATCGAATCGAATCAGCAAAACAACCGATAACAATAAAAAAACCGAGAACGCATCACACAGAACTGAAAGAGTAAAAACAGTCAGCTAATCAGCTTTAATCGGTTACCGAGTTACTAGAGCCCGAGCCGAAAGCGAGAGAACCCGCCCGCAAATCATCTCGCCATTCCGCCATTGTGAAAGTGTTAAGTGACTATTGACAANCAAATCGCAAGTCTGTCCCCGACTCTTAATGCAAAGTCGTATTTGTCCAAAAGCGAAAATGATCAACCCCAAAGGACCAAGCTCGCATTTGTCTGCCTACCCGCCTTTATTGGGCCTGTTGGTCACTTCGGAATCCGCGCTATTTATTTATTGTACCGCTGCACTGGCGAGGAGAAAAGTGTCTAGCGGTTTTACTACGGTTTTCTCTAAGGACCACTCTGGAAAAGTTATATTGACACTGTTCAAAGATATGCGGAGTTAGGGTATTAAATAAAATAGAAATCTAATTCCAGAGATTTTACTAAAGATCACGTAAAATTTCGAAGATCTCGGGAGGTACCTGGATGCGGGTAGCGCACGACCGGTCTTTGTGGAAAACCTTTGGGAGGCCTTTGTCCAGCAGTGGACGTCTTTCGGATGAAATGAACGAATGTAAAATTTAAAAATATACTTGTTAGATTCAGAACGAACACGTCGTTATAACCGTGATCTAATTGGAAACAACGACATCTGGTTTCCAAAAAAGGGAAATTAGAACTTAGACAATGCAATAAAATGTTAATTCATACAAAAATTTAATTGAGATTTTTTATATTTACAACTCATTTTTCTGTTTTATATTTTGTTATAAAGCTTTATTAGAAATATACTTGTTTCTCAATGGAACCGGGAGAACAAGCTAGTTAATAAAATAGCACTTCTATGCGTGCCAGTACCCTGAAGTATATTAAACGTGGGTGGAGGCGACTGTCCGCCGACATTTGGTTTTTATACACCGATACTTTGTCGCATTCCCTGAGACTTTTGTATATTACACTGTGTGTAGAGTTACGATAATGATAGATAGGGATAGGTATTTTATTTTTGTAAAACGATGGGTCTAATAAAACCACAGATCACAGAAACTAAACCGAGATGTGACAAGGGGGCACGGCCGGTGTCGCAGCAATATGCCCAAAAACAGAACATATTGCTCGTGACAGCAATGATGACAGCAGCGACGTCATAATGTAAACATTTTACATTGCTTGCGTAGTACTAATGATTATTAGAACGTTGAATACTATACCGCAGTGGATAATGAGCACATATTTTGATTATTTATTGTGTGTGAATTTCTAATGCCAAACTGAGTTTCTATTTATTAGTTCAAAAATAAAACGAGCTTACTCGAATCAAAGTAGAGTCCTGTAAGTTATATCAATCGCTAAGTGCCCTGTCTATTCCTTCATCTCTCTACATTCCTCACAGTCAGTCCAACTAATAAGCTTACTCCAATAAATCCTCCATAATGTGGTCCCACTGTTATTGATTCCTCTAATTTCACTCCGTCTTCCTGTTTACCCTGGATTCACTTAGCAGCCGGGGTAAACAGCGGTCATAAAGGGAGACTTATCGATGGTATGGGTGAATGAATAACTACCTGAATAACTAGGAAAAAGATGGAGAATTTTGTGTGGAAAAACGGGGTATGGTTTAAATTGACCTTTCTGCTGATTAAGGCTGAGTAGCACCACCTAACTTTGACGTTAACCGGTGTTTTTTGTATGGAGTTTGACAGATATTTGACGTTTGCGAAAGTTAAAGTAAGATGGTGCGAGCCAGCCTAAGTAGACTTGAGGGTGTGCTTGAGTTAAGCAATAAGTACTTATTATTAGTATTAGGTACTATTATTTTGAAACGTATACTTAGAAGAGCCCCAATTGACCTATCTTTATTATTTTAAAATACTTTTTTTAATTTTAAATTGAAAAATGTTCAAGAGCAAGGTTAATTTTTAAAGGACCGTAGGAGCCCAATGGCAAGGTAATTAATTCATTTATGTATATCATGTCATTCTTTGGCAAAGTCAATTTTTTTTTATTAGCAAATGGTTAATAGCTACGCATACTGAAACGACTTTACTAGCTTCTGCCTGCGGTTTCGTTCGCCCAATTCCAATAAAAAGTCGTCAAAATCCATCCAACATAATTGATTTAAGGATTTAACATCATACATCCCTCGATCCTAACAGACTTAAATTTAATAGAAACTTCAGTAAAATGGGTGCCTTTTCTTAAAAAAATTACATTATGCATTACCTTGAAGGCTTGAACTACACATTGACCTAAAAAACAAGACGTTACAAACAAACAAACAACCAATCCTACACTTTCCAGCCTAAAATAAATACATCGAGAACGATAAACATTTGGAATGGCCGAAACATACAGGGTGCGGCATAAAATCAGCATTAATTCGTGCGCGCGACGTAGGTAACTGCCACTCTATTGAACAGCCTGTATAATGCTTATGGCGCTTAATCGACTGCAGCTTTCAATTGGGCCAATGGATGGTGTTTATTTGTATGTGTGTTTTGTGAGTTATGTACAGTTAACTTCCACTGGAAGCTTTATTAATAACTTCTCATAATTCATTAAGTTGAATAAAAAATCTGTAATATCAACATCATATTACAATATTATGGGTTAAATTAGATTCAAGCGGCAGACATCGCCAACCTTACAACGACCAGAATGCAATATTATTACATTTTTAATAATCTTTAAAGAACGAATAACTCATAGCATCCATGATTGATTGATCCGGGTTCGGTCCCCGCCGCCGCTCGACTATTGTGGTGAGCTCACTCGTGACACAAGCATATTTAGCTTAGTACGAGGGGCTAGCGGGAGTATTAGTAATTTGTGTAATAACTAATTACTAATAATCTTTAAAAAAAAAAAAAAAGAAAGTAAGAAAAGAAAAAAATATAAAATATTAAGCTGTTAAATAAAAAGTAGTTTTTTTTATCTACAAAGAGGAAGCTATTGGTTTGGTAAAGTTTCACACATTCACAATAAACGTATTTTGAATTTGTATTTGAAAGTGACGATCAGGCCGAAAATGTAAGCATGCTTCAACCAAATCCTTCATACGAGTAGAAGAGTGTCACTATACATTTCTGATTAGATCCTGGTAAATAATTTTTAATTGACTATTATTTTTCAATAATAGCCTTACATAAATAGTAATACAGTGTAACCTATCGTCTTTCAATTGTTTCAGTCTAGGTACTTCCCTATTTTTATTAAATTTAATCACATATTAATAAAAACAACACTTCATTTCAAAGTGCCACCGTACTCATTCGATAACCTCGCTTACATTTAATGCCAAAAATCTGTTAATACTACTATGACGTCATGATTGACGTGTCATCACATTATCTCTCCCCCCACCCCCCCAGTCAATTCCAGGATGATTGTGAAGCGGCGAAGGCTATTAAATGAATTTTATATGAATTGATGCGTTTTCATTTCGGCTTTTGCCAGTCGAATGTGATGTTTGTGATTTTTATACCAGCCATTCCATCGAAATTAAAACCACCATTAAATTGAAATAATTAAGAATCAAACGAACTTACCTGTGATGTTTGATATCTNAAAACCTATTACTTATGAGTGTGGGAGTGTGAAACGGAACGCAAGGGAGTGAGTGAGACGGAATGAATGAGTGAGGAAGTAAGAACGACGGGATTTAAACAGAAGACGATTAGTATTAAGACGATTCTAAGACGTTCCTATTTTTTGTGGTTTATCCTGGAGTAAATACAAATAAAGCTGAAGAAATACAACCTGGGTTTCAATTCCTACAGCTTGGGGTGGGAATGAAATTGAGACCCAAGTTTTTAGGTCCATATCAAGTAGTGAAAGCTATAGGTACAGNGAACCCGCCCGCAAATCATCTCGCCATTCCGCCATTGTGAAAGTGTTAAGTGACTATTGACAAGTAATTTTATTAATTGTAATCATCAAATTCATCGGTTTATTCCAATGTTATCATGGCATAAACCGATAAATAAATAGTTGTTTTCTTCTCAATTTTGTTTAAATTATTGTCCTTCAACGTTCATTGATAGCACCCTCAAAATAATAAAACAAAATAAAAGTTCCAAAAAGTATCGATATCAGTAAGTATCGATACTTTAGGAGTACTTATTTAAGTAGTATCGAAAAAAGATTTGAGTATTATCGAAATGAGTAGGTATCGATACTTAGGTGGTATCGGAACATCCCTAGCCAAGAATATATTTACTGAAGAAGCAAACTGGAAGCAAACATTTTATTATTTTAACGACATGAAAGAATATATTGACAACTTACAAGTATTCGGCCAATGGTACAAATTTCCAGGCCAGGAAGGATTAAATTAAAAAAAAAAAAAAAAAAACATGCATCAGTGTGTGTCTTATTGTTATGAGTAAGTACGGTTCCTTGGGATCGGTATGAGTGCACCACATACAGGGACCATGGTTTTAACTCTTAAGAGTACATCGCAGGATATGTATTAAAAACAATGCTACTTTATACTTCTTCTACTGCTACTTTATTCTAATTAATTATTTGTTACTTGTGCTGTTAATTACAATTCTCAATCCGTAAATAATTTCTTCTTTCTACCGTGTTCGTACTACTGTCCTCGTAAAATCATCGTAACCGATTGTTGTAATCGGATTACATGAACATCACTCGACCATGTATGTCCATTTGGACATATCGGAATGGCACGCTTTGACGATCAACTTGCTGTATCTACTCTAATCTATATCTGTGATAATCACTATTGCGTTTGGCCGAAAATAGATATTGTAACGCTGCTTTTACACTGCGCGGGAAATTAAATTAGCCAAGCCAAGTCAATGTTAAAAGCATCTTAAGCAATACTTTCGGCTGTCTTGGGCGAGGACATTAGTAGATTCATAATTATTTGGCGGTGAGAGAGTTTATACAGCATAGCGATCGCCATTTTGCTTAATTATTATGCACGTACAGTTTTTATTTTTCGCAAAACGCATCCAGTGAATGATGAATGAATGAAATTGAATGATGATTTGAAGATGAATGAACTTTAGGCGCAGGCACAGATATGGAGAGGGCGCAGAGCCCCGATTACGGTAATTTTTAACGTCAACAATCCAGACACGCTTCTCGATTCTGCGATACGATTGGTCGTTCAACAGCGTACGTCAGCTGTTTTGACCAATCGTATTGCAGAATCAGAAACGCGTCTGGATTGTAGACGTTATGTTATAAGTTACCGTAATCGAGGCTAGTGGCATGAAGCTAAAGATAAATAAATAAAAGCTTGTAAAATGGAGGCCACACTTGGAACAAAAACGTGAGTCAAATACCTACTTATCTCTATCTCGCTCTCTGTGGGCCGACCTCTCTTTTTAGTGTGGACTGTAGTATTGCTATCTCCTTATTTAAATCTCCTAGTAAATTCTTCGAAATAGCCAATTCACTAACCAAATCAGAAGTTAAACAAATAAATAATTAAATATTTGAACTACGATTACCTAGTAAAATTAAAATTCACAAAATTGTCGGCCGTTTAAGCTTAATGTGTTGGCGAATCAGGGAATTACAATCCCAATTCCTGAGGAATCGGTACCATGTGGCAACATCGGCCCAATCCGGCCCATCATGGCGGTTGTTTACTATTTTGTTTACTATGCAGTTAATTTCGTTTGAGATTTTTTACAGGACCTAATCATTGTTTTATCACAAGAAATGGTGCAAAATTTTGTAGTGCGTGGCGTGGTGTCCCTGAAGTGACTTAAGATTCCACGCGTAAGTGTTTATTTCGTGATTTCCGACATTGGATCATTGTAAATATTTTTCACAGTAATTTCTTCCTAAAACGTTTTACCAGTATTAACACTTACCCTCTTACTAATAAAAAGTTACACAGCTGTTGAACACTGTTTTAAAATGACATTTCCATACTAAACGTCACTTTAAAACACTGTTCAACGAACGTGTAAGTTTTATTAGTAAGAGGGTAATTATTTAATGATACCTATGTCAAGAAATAAAGATTTTACATTGAGTTTCATTGACTTTGAGCAAATTAATATTTTTTGTTTATTTAGAAAGAGAGAGTCAGCCCACAGAGAGCGAGATAGTGATACATAGGTTGTGCTTCAAGTAGGTATTCGAAGTGTGGCCTCGATTTAGCTTCATGGGTGCAGGTCACCGCAGGTGTCATCACTGTCATTGATGTCAATCAACGTCAACAGCTGTCAACAGCCAACCAACAAAAACCAAAACAAACAACAAGCAAAATAAACAGAATAATTAAATAATAACAACAAGCAAAGCGTTTCGTCGGCATTTCGACGCAGAAAGGAAGATTCCTTCTTAATCGAGAAAGTCAAAATTCGAAACGCGTATTTAATTTACACTCTTGTATAACCTCACAACTTCGTAATGAACTCTGTGAACTCCTCAGTCGCGCAGTCCCAACCAAAGAATGCTCATACTCCAAGGTCCCAACAGAGCTTACAGAGCCCGTGTCGCAAAATGGACGTACAAACTGCAGCTGCCGTTGCAATGTGCACTCTAGCATACTATAACTACGTGAAATGTCTCACCGCAGAGAGACAAAAAGACAAACAGAAAGAGAATACAATACTAATCAACGACGAAGATGGGGATGAAGACGAACAACGAGAGACGGAGAGAGATTTCACAGGGAAAATTATTAAAAAAAAGCAGAAGAAAGGAAGATGTTGGATGATTCCTTTACACAGGGACAGAACTAGGTAAGTAAATAGGTATATTTACTACCGATGAGTATAGGGTAAATCACCCAGTAGTCAGCCTCTTACTAGTAGTCAACTTTTACGGACATTAATTTTAATTTCCATTATAAAAAACGTTTTTGATCAAAACGTCACGGTTTTCGATTTTTTTACATTTTCATATTGTTTGTATGACTTCTAACTATTAAATATAGAAAAGTGTAACAGCGTCGAAAATTGTAGATATTTGAACGAAAACAGATTGAAATTTGAAGTCAGTGAGTGATGGATTATGATTGAATGAAGGAAAGAAGCGGCATGTGTGCTAACCCAGTCTGCCTTCATTGCATTATTTCATTCCTATCCTAGTTACTTAATTTAATAATCCAATTATATTTTTGCAGACATACTATGGAGCAACAATTCCGTGAACTCATGGGACAATCTGGAGGATTTGAAAATTTTGTCCGTATGTCAATGGCTGATTTTTGTCTTCTACTTTCTGAAATAGAACCCATGATCTCCAAACAAGATACTCGTTTTAGAGAAGCTATACCTGCTAAAATTCGTTTAGCAATTACTTTAAGATATTTAGCAACTGGTGAGAGTTTTAGAAGTCTACACTTTTTATTCAAAATTTCAAGCTCGTTAATTTCAAAAGTTGTGATCAATGTCTGCAAGGCTCTTAATGATGTTCTCAAGGAGGAAATAAAGGTAACAGCTTAATTTTAACATTTATCTAAACTTCTACATTAATTATTTTATTATTATTATAGAGACGAAAGATTTATTTATTTATTTTATTCAAAACTACTGGACCGATTTGAAAATTGCTAATATTTGTTACGCACATATCTCCGATATCACATTGGGGGAGGCCTATGTTCAGCAGTGGATGTCCTATGGCTGAGATGATGATGATGATGATATCTCGGACAGGAGGTAACTGTATGATCGCTTACCGATCATCGACCACCTATCCTCCTAACCTCACAAGGTAGATATGCAAGCAATTCAATACATTTTTTTCCCCTAAAAATAATTGGTTGGAATAAATTACAGTGTTTTCAGATCTTGGTGCGCCTTAAATTGAATGTTTATCGGTATTTGGTAAAGAAAGCAATGTCATTTTGATGCTGAAATATATATTTTTGGTTTACAGATGCCGAGCAATGAACATCAGTGGTTAGAAGTTCAAAACGGATTCAAGAATAATTTTCCACATGCTATAGGCGCATTGGAGGGAAAGCACATTTTTATAAAATGTCCAAGTAACACTGGCCACAGTTTAATACTATTAGCTTTAGTCGACAGCGACTATAATTTCCTGTATGCCGACATTTGTAGTGAAGGAAGACAAAGCGATGGAGATGTATTCAAAAATTTTTCACTGTGGAAAAAAATTACGTCTAACAGTCTTAACCTTCCTGAACCACGACGATTATGCAGCACTGAAAATGTCGAAGTCCCCTACTTTTTTTTGGCTAACGGAGCATTTGCTTTACATGACAATGTAATGAAACCATATCCTGGTTCTCACGATATCGGTTCACCGCAATTAAATTTTAATACACGATTGTCAAGATCTCGAGTAGTTTGTGAAAATGTTTTTGGGATTTTAGCATCCAGGTTTCAAATATTTAAATATCCTATTGATTTACATCTTGAAAATGCTGCCATTATTACAAAGACATGTGTTTTGTTGCATAACTTTCTCAAAAAAAGTGATAGTTCATCTCACATGTACATGCCTCCCGGTATTCTGGACGTATATGATCACAGCGGAGTTTTAATTCAACGCGGAACTTGGCGGGAAAAGATGAACAGTAAACCTGCTATGAGAACTATATCACAAATTTCAAGCAAATCATCAACGTCTGCCCGTCAGATAAGAGATTATTTAACAGATTATTTTTCTACCAGAAATTAGGTGTTTAGTATAGAACGCATCGCATAATATTAGTTTGTGTCGTTTTGGCAATGAATGATGATAATAAATTAATAATCTATTAATGTTCATAATGTTTCTATTGTGTTTATAAAATAAACTCACCGTGCTAATTTTTGTTTGCATTTGTATACCTACCTTTTTTGCGCAGGAAAATACTTTGCGTATACCCGCCGCCCCGGGGGAGGTGGCGGGTTATGTGGGACTCCCTTGTCGGGTGGCAGCAATAGCGACTGTCAACCGACAAGTATACCCACTAAAAACCTCCGGTGTACCCTCTGCGTGTTAGTGGTACGACGTGGGTGCTTGCGATTGTATTTGTATACCTAGCCGTCCCAAAAAGCTGTCCATTATAATGAAAAGCAAACAAAATTGTCCACGCCGGCACCAGGTTTAATTGATGCTTCCCTTATTTGTAGTAGCTCCGATAAGTCACAATGAGCGATTCCTTTTTTTTTCTTTTCAACTCTTCTATTGGAATATGTATAACGTCTTGGAAACGCATCTGAGCGTCATTCGATTTTCTCCTGTGTGTATTACTTCAAATGCAAATTGCAACTTATTTCCCTATGTCTCTATCAGTCGGATTCTCAGTGGTTGAAATAGAAATACAATTTTTCATTCAATATATTTTTTTAATGGCTTATCTAAATAAATGATACCTAAGCAAGTGTCTGACTAGATACTTTACCCTATCTGGATAAGAATGAAGTGAATGATTGATTCATCAATAAAATTAATTAAAATAAACAGAGCCCTAAATTATAATAAATAAATTGACCATACTCATAGAATCAGAAAAAAACCCGATAAAAACTGATAAATATATGGATTGTATTTGAACCATAGAATCAATCCTTTTTGTTTCGTCAATCAATCTGGCAGGAACAAATCAAAAAAGTTTTGGTTGCTAAGCAACGTATAATTATTTATTTATTGATTAACGAGCGTCTAATTTGTTGAGTTTTTTAATCCACTTTAAAATGCCTAAAGTGTTCAAGAATGCGCACGATGGCATTCCATACCACAACGTTCGGCACAAAAAATTCGAGTGTGATCCAGGGTGCTATCAGTTACACAGGTAAGTAAATATGAGGTGGATAGAGTTCGATGCTTGCAGAGTGGTGGTGATGACTTGGCTTGACTAAGTATGAGAGGTGGGACCGCACATGCTGTTCTACCTACATTTCATATGGTTATGGTCACCGGCCAATACCTACTGCCAATGCAGTCCGCCAGTGCAGTCAAATTTTCAAACATTTCTAGTTAAAAAGATCAATTATTTCATTTTTTAATGTCAATGTGTATCATTACTTTAGTACCAAATAAATATTTTTTCTTTCTTTCTTTCTTTCTTTCAATTAAGTAAGTTTAGAGAAGCTTATTTTTTTTATTTTTTTTTATCCACAACGAGGAAGCTCTTGGCCTGTATCTCACCTGATGGTAAGTGACGATCAGGCCGAAGGTGGAAGCAAGCTTCACCCGGAATCCTCAACCACGGAGGAACTGGCTATCTTACCTCTTAACTGCCGGAACACAATAATGCTGTTAACATTGTTGTTATGGCGACAGACAGGTAGATGGTGGTAGCTAGCCAGGCGGACTTAAAACAAGCCCTACCAACCAAACCGAACAGAAAAATCTGCCCCCACTGGGAATCGAACCCGGGACCTCTGCGTCTGAAGCAGGTGGTCTTACCACTAGACCACAGAGGCAGTGATGGGCTGACGTAATCTAAAGATGATGGTCTCTGTGGCCATCACTCAGGCCGATTGCTGAAGTAAAATAACTAATATTCCAGGCCTTCAGACTGCCGCCTTAAGTTTCCAGTCACCAAGCGTCCAATACACAAATGCGAGGTGCCCGAACGGGAGTTCACCATGGTGCCTCAGATCGGAGGCTGGCGGGAACTCCTGGTGCCGAAGACCGAGCCCAACTTTTACCCGGCCGTCATGCAGAAGGAAGAATATTTGCGACTCAAGAAGCAGGCTAGGGTAAGCGCCTGGGATATTATAATAGCAATGCTTTTTTGGTGTAACTAGAATTATTTATCTTTATGTAGGCGTTCTCGTTCTTTATTTTAACTTCGATCATTATTAATTACCTCAAAGATTTATAATATGATCAATGGATTTAAAGTACAGTAGCAACTAGCGACCAAGGGATGGAAGATGTAGTGTAGACAAGCCTCCCAACTAGGTGGACCTACGATCTGCCGAAGGTTGCATAATGTACCTGGATGCGGGCAGCCGGTCGTAGTGGAAATCCTTGGGGGAGGTATTTGTCCAGCAGTGGACGTCATTAGACTGTCTGCCACCAGCATAAAAGTAAATAAACACCCGGATTCACTATGAGATCCCACAGTGCGTGTAGACGCACGCACAGGGTCCCAAAAACCTATTCGTTCGTAGACAATGCTTGAGTGGCGCAGTGACACAAGAACCAATCACAGAACTCTATTCAAAGCTGTGCGTTCGAGTTCGACTTCATATGGCGTTGCTGGTTCAAGCAAGCATCGTTTGTGAATACGGGTTAACGTCTTTTCAGATAGTGTCCCAAGAGGAGCAGTTGCAAGCCATGCACGCGCAAGAGGCGGCCATCCAGAAAGCCGCCAAGGAGTCGGAGGCTCGAAAGCAGTTGTTGAAAGAAAAGCTACTACCTCAGCCCGGGGCAGAGACTGCGTCGGGCACGGCTGACCCGGAGTTAGAGGGGCCTGACCAGGCCGCCCACACCTTGTCCAGGGCAGAGAGTAAGTTATTATTACATAGGTGCCATGTGGGGACGGCCATAAAGAATACTCTTCCCACCGCCAACAGGAGGAGTGTCGTATAAGGCGACAAAATCTCTGCAGCACTGGACGGGCAGCAGCGTCTGCGTGCGAAACCTTTACAAAAAACTGCGGTCGCAACCCGCCCGCCAAGCATGGCGATTAAGGCAAAATCCCCCCATGATTTTATCCTTGGGGGTTTATCCAGCAGTGGACGTCTTTCGGCTGAAACGAACATAGGTAGCCTTTCTATTCAAGCAGCTGTTGAAAGAAAAGCTTCTACCTCAGCCCGGGGCGGAGACCGCGTCGGGCACGGCTGACCCGGAGTTAGAGGGGCCTGACCAGGCCGCTCACACACTGTCCAGGGCAGAGAGTAAGGCATTATTACATAGGTAGCCTATTCAAGCAGCTGCTGCCTCAGCCCGGGGCGGAGACCGCGTCGGGCACGGCTGACCCGGAGTTAGAGGGGCCTGACCAGGCCGCTCATACACTGTCCAGGGCAGAGAGTAAGGCATTATTACATAGGTGCCGTGTGGGGACGGCCATAAAGAATACTCTTCCCACCGCCAACAGGCGAGTTGTAAGGCACGACAAAATCCCTGCAGCACCGGACGGGCAGCAGCGTCTGTGTGCGAAACCTTACAAAAAACTGCGATCGCAACCCGCCCGCCAAGCATGGCGATTAAGGCAAAATCCCTCCATGGTTTTATCCTTGGATTTCTTTCGGCTGAAACGAACATAGGTAGCCTATCTATTCGAGCAGCTGCTGAAGGGGGAGCTGCCACTGACACTGTCCAGGGCAGAGAGTAAGTTATCATTACATAGGTGCCGTGTGGGGACGGCCATAAAGAATACTCTTCCCCACCGCCAACAGGAGGCGTGTCGTAAGAGGCGACAAAAAGAATTTGGTAGCACATAAAAAAGATTTTTCGCGAATTTAAGACCGTAAAACTATGTCGCGTTTATAATTGATATTTTTTTTCTAAAGACCGGTTAGTTAGGCACACGGGTGTGAATCGCTTAGGCCCTAAGATACGATCCTTGATGCCCTAAACCTTAAGGCATCAACGATCTTAATACGGAACTGAGCAGTGGACGTCCTGTGGCTGAAATAATGAATGATAATGATTTCAAATTATTGTAGCCGCCAGCGACCACAATAAAAATCGTCTTCGAATAGAAACAATGAATGTTTGCAGCCGAAGCCACAAGCAACTTTCTGCACAGAAACACCACATTGGTCATCATAATAGAAACAGGAATGTGGGCCTGACAAGAGCCGTTGCATAGCTCTGAGAAGAGCTGTTTTGTTGTGACCACTGCACGTCACACCGTCCCTCATCGCACCAGCACCGCTCGCACCACTGTCACCAAGCAGCATCACCAACGCCCACGTGTGGAGCGGCAAAACGCGCCGCGTCGCGCAATCGTCAAATCGTCTTCAGCTGCAAACATTCATTGTTTCTATTCGAAGACGATTTTTATTGTGGTCGCTGGCGGCTACATTATTTGGTATCTTTCTTTCTTTTTTTCCCGCAGCAGGCCTGTTCATATCCGCGAGTTTACATAGAAAACAAAACAAGGCCTCACATACGAGCGAACATTGACTCACGCACGCGTATTCTTGTGTATGATGGAAGAAAATAAAGAAAATGGTGTACTAAATACTGTGCAGTATTTAACTGCCTAAATAATAATAAAAACACAGAATGTACTTTTTTAAGTTGCCTCAAGACACTGANCAGGCCTGTTCATCTCCGCGAGTTTACATCGAAAACAAAATACGCACGATGGCCCACCTACAGGATACTATTCGACAAGGCCTCACATACGAGCGAACATTGACTCACGCACGCGTATTCTTGTGTATGATGGAAGAAAATAAAGAAAATGGTGTACTAAATACTGTGCAGTATTTAACTGCCTAAATAATAATAAAAACACAGAATGTACTTTTTTAAGTTGCCTCAAGACACTGAGAGGTAAATAAGTAGTTAATATTATTCATGATAATTCATGCTAAATCATGTATTTCCTCCGCCATTTTCCGCAGTTTGGCACCTCACGTCACATCATTTTACCGAAGTCAGCCCTATAGCTTCGGCGCAGTGCCGATCACTGACGTTTGTCAACAAAATGGTGCTTGACTCTTGAGACAGGCTAAATTACACCATATTGTTAGTGACATTGAGCATACATTTTTTGAAATACCTTTGCGAAGTAAAACTTCTGTACGTAGTACTTATTATTATTCTGTGCCCGCAGTGTTGAAAGCCGACAACATGCAGGGCCCGCGGCTGTGCAACCGCATCATCCTGGCGTCCAAGTGCCACGCCATCCGCGACGCGCAGATCGCCGAGAAGGAGCTCATCAAGAAGGAGCTGGATGAGGAGGAGAGACGGTAGTATTTGTCTTACAGCCCGTCGAGTTAACTGCGCTGCCTGGCGGCCGTGACGTCACATCGACGCTCTAGATAGATAGATAGATAAAACGTTTATTTGCATAACAGAAACACACATTACAAACAGAAAGTACCAAAAGTAGGACAAAATAGTACCCTCAGGACAATATGACATGGTATGGTAAGACAGATATAAAAAGAAAAAAAAAATCATTATGACATACAATATAGGTACACACTTTATACAGAAATGTGTGTCGCAGCAATGCAAAACGGCAATAGCTCAGTAATTGGTTTACTTAAAAGCAAACCACTGATTTTCAGCTATAGCCTAAGGACGAAAGAACGCGCGTAACACGTCAACGTGACGTGACTCTAGTGTGAAATGGGGCGAACACGGGGACATGTTTTTTCTTACAACTTTAGAACCCGGTCGAGTTTACTGCGTATTGGCGGCTGTGACGTCACATGGATGCTCTAGTGTGAAATGGGGCGAACACGGGGACATGTTTTTTTTGAAAAAAATGAAAATGAAAATGTTTTATTTGATAAATAAAGTGGTTTAACAGGATATTTTGGTAACCATCCTTTTAAGTATAATAATACCTGTAGTAGGAGGTTACCGCTCTTCCAAAAGTATTAACATACATTCTTAGTTAGTGTGTTTGTGGACTTTGTGGTGTGTTGAGTGAATTTGTGTGTAGTGTTATGAGTGGTGTATTGAGTAAATTAGTGTGTTGTGTTGTGTTGTGTTGTGAGTGGAGTGTTGTGTGTATTATATGTGTAGCAATATAGTTTAATTTAATTTATGCCATCCCATACGTCAAGTCAGATATCATCAATTCATCATATTTATTAGTAACTAGGTAGGTGTTAATTCATTAGATAGTTCTTGTTATGTTATATTCATAAGTAGATTTTCTGTTTCTGTATAGCTGAGGGATTTTAACCATGTTTTTTCTTAAAACTTTACAACTCGGTCAAGTTTACTGCGCACCTGGCGACCGTGACGTCACATCGACGCTCTAGTGTGAAATGGGGCGAACACGGGGACATGTTTTTTCTTACAACTTTACAACTCGGTAGAGTTTACTGCGTATTTGGCGGCCGTGACGTCACATCGACGCTCTAGTGTGAAATGGGGCGAACACGGGGATATGTTTTTTCTTACAACTTTACAACCCGGTCGAGTTTACTGCGTATTGGCGGCCGTGACGTCACATGGATGCTCTAGTGTGAAATGGGGCGAACACGGGGGACATGTTTTTTCTTACAACTTTACAACCCGGTCGAGTTTACTGCGTATTGGCGGCTGTGACGTCACATCGACTCTGGTACAAACGGGGCGAACGCAGCAGATGTGAGAGGGAGAGTCGCATTCCAGCGAGGTGCGCAGTTATCACGACCAACCAAGGGTTCTACTTGACTTTTAATAACTTGATAAATAGAACTGCCTAAGGTGGGAATCGAACCCACGCGCTTTCGCTTGCTGCGCGACTGTTATCATTTTGTATACTTACGATTTTGACCGACTAACTAATCTCAATACACTCGATGTAGACATACTTATTCTAAATGTGAGAGAAAGGAAGGGAATACGTAAGATGTGAAACAACCTTAAATAAGTTTCTCCAAAAATCACTATAAATAACTTTCGTAGGTTTTTTCAAGTTTTATCTTTTTTTTTTTACTTTATTAGGGTAAAAGAACAATGTTGAATACAATGTTGCTTAAGAAATCGAATTGCAAAAAATTTGTAAAAATATCCGCATAATTTACCACCTTGGGGGAGGCCTATGTTCAGCAGTGGGCGTCCTATGGCTGAAATGATGATGATGATGATAATTTACCACAGCTTACTTTATATTATTCAGGGTGTTTCGTGTAAGGTGTCAAGCCAGACCCATTGACTTCTATCTATCGATCTTTCTCCTACTTTGTGTGTGACAGAGTCACAGTTGGCTTCAATCCCGACCGAACAAGTAAAAATAAAAATGCATGCACGCGCGATTTTTATGAGAGGCTCATCTGTCATACAAAGTTCCAAACACTCATGATGGTATCGTATTCCAGGCTGGACGCGATATCGGAAGAGAATCGTCAAGCGGCCGTGGCACGCGCCGAAGCGGAGGAGGAGCGCCGTCACCAGCTGCGCCTGCAGAACCTGGCCGCGCTCAAGGAACAGATCAAGGCGCACGAGACCGCCAAGGTGAGCTCGATCATAGGCCAGGTGGCACGCTGTGACGTAGGAGGCAGGCGGCCGAGGCGGAGGAGGAGCGCCGCCACCAGCTGCGGCTGCAGAACCTCGCTGCGCTCAAGGAGCAGATCAAGGCGCACGAGACCGCCAAGGTGAAGTAGGATTGGCCAAGGTGAAGTCTTGCTAGACCAGGGGGACGCTATATCGAAGATCAAGGATGAGCCAGCGCCTATGATGAGCAGAGATCAAGGCGGACGAGACCGCCAAAGTGAAGTCTTGCTAGACCACGGCCCACGGGGACGCTATATCGAAGATCAAAGACGAGCCAGCGCCTGTGATGAACAAAGATCAAGGCGCACGAGACTGCCAAGGTGAGCTTGGGACCATAGGCCAGGTGGCACGCTGTGACGTAGGAGACAGGTGGCCGTGCCCGCGCCGTCACCAGCTGCGCCTGCAGAACCTCGCCGCGCTCAAGGAGCAGATCAAGGCGCTCGAGACCGCCAAGGTGAAGTCTTACTAGACCAGGATAACGCTATATCGGAGGGCAAGAAGTAGCCAGCCAGACCGCCTAGGTGAGCTCTCTCAAAGAGAATCGTCCAGGTCAGACGACATATCGGAAGAGAATCGTTAAGCGGCCGTGACGTGGGCAATCAAGGCGCACGAGACCGCCAAGGTGAGCTCTTGATCATAGGCCAGGTGGCACGCTGTGACGTAGGAGGCAGGTGGCCGTGCCCGCGCCGTCACCAGCTGCGCCTGCAGAACCTCGCCGCGCTCAAGGAGCAGATCAAGGCGCACGAGACCGCCAAGGTGAAGTAGGATTGTCCAAGGTGAAGTGATAGACTGACCACCAGGCCACCAAAACCAAGGCGCACGAGATCACCAAGGTGAGCTAGTAGGATTTAAGGGAGTGATCTCCAATTCAAAACGCAAAGCTACTGCTGCAAAACCTCGCGGCGTTAATAGGATCAAGACGCACGAGACTGCCAAGGTAGTCTTGCTAGATCAGATGAGACGCTGTATCAAAGTTCAAGGAGTAGCCAGACAGCTGTGATTAAGGCAGAAATCAAGGCGCACGAGACCGCCAAGGTGAGCTCTCTCAAGGAGAATCGTCCAGGTCAGACGACATATCGGAAGAGAACCGTTAACCGTACCTAAATGTCGACATGTCGCGTTGATTGGACATGCCCCAAGATGTTACATGATAAGGCACCTTAGATTTTATTTGTAACATCAAATTAAACTGAAATAAAATAAAGGAAAACAAAAATTAAATGGCGCAATTTACCAATGTAGGTCGCTGCTAGTAATGTGATCTCATACACACTATCCCCCTTACTAATAAAAAATTACACAGTTGTTGATCACTGTTTTAAAATGACATTTCCATACTAAACGTCACTTTAACACACTGATCAACGAGCGTGTAAGTTTTATTAGTAAGGGGGTATGTATACATAGGTCACACTTAAACTTGCTTCAAAATATCCCCCAGATAATGGAAGCGGAGCGCATTGAAGAGGAGAGCATCCGGGTGAACCAGGCCAACATAGCGATGCAGATCGACGAGGCGCAGAGACTCAAGGAGAAGCACGGCCGCGCCGCCAAGCTCAAGGAGATCCTGGATCAAGGTAACTATTATACAGGGTGGAATTTTGTAATGCCACCTGTAGGCCTAAGATGCGCGCCGCGATAAGCGGTTATCACGGCATTTTATCGATTTTGCCCATACATTTTGACGTCGATAAAAGTTGTCACGGTGCGCATCTTAGGCCTACTGGAGGGCAAGTACTCTTAATACTGTAGATAGAAAAAAATACTGAAAGAAAACATTCCTTTATTTTTGAAAAGAAAGAGAACTGCATTCAAAGATTTTAAATTTTTTTCGAAAATTCACTACCATACCATACAATCTTCTGTACTTACATAATTAAAACAATTTAAGATTTCATGGTTTTCCTTTCATTTTATTAATCAAGTTTGTTAGAGAGATTTCATCCTTATAGTTAACCCTAACGATCGATGTAATAAAAATACAGGGTGTCATTTTTAACAGATTTAAGTTGGTCGATTCCCGGGTGTGGCAAGCAAATTTTTGGAAATATTTGAATGCAATTCAATATCTTTTCAAAAATAAAAGAATGTTTTCTTTGAGAAAAAAATTCTATCTACAATATTAAGAGTACTTTCCCTCCAGGTGGCATTACAAAATTCCACCATGTAGATCGTTTCATCCCTGAAGACGCGCCCCACCAATTTTTGGTCTCGGTCGCGCGGGGTGCGGGGAGTTTGATCCGAGCAATCCGAGCGTAATTATTGTAGTGTGCGTGTGCACTCATGGATAATTTAGCGTGTACCGATAACACTCAAACATTAGCGGAAAAATAGTAGGGCGCCGGGCGGTGGTTTTAAATTACCCACACCTTAAAAAGGTTGCCACACTGGATGTGTTTTGCGGTCACCAAAACGCAGTCTGCACCATGTATGCAAAAAGAACACAAACCGCAGCACTGACAGATCGTATTATCCAAACCACTGATCCTTGCCACGGTAATACTATCTATACAGTATTCCAACTCGGCCATATTTTTGAAATAAATGTCAACAGTCGCGCGGTACGTCACAGTATGACAACATGCGGTAGGGCTGCCCACCTACAGTACCCAGTTTAATTACATCTGCCTACTTATAGTTCCAAAATACTGGACTGTCCTGTCGATGACATTGACAGTGGGGCGCCACCGTCAATACCGGATCGCTGGTTCAGATTTTTGCCATGTTGGAAACCATATAGTTGAACGATGGTAGCGCCCCCCTGTCATTGAGTTTGGCGGGACAGTTCAGCGTGGGTCATCTATAGAATTTATATCTAGTTTTGTGATTGTATTTTTTTATTTAGTTAGACAAACAAAATACTTTATGAATGGAATAGGTTAAAAATGTGTGTCGTTTTGTGATTAGTAGATTTAATTTAGTAAAAACTACTTAAATAGGTAATTTCGAAACTTTAATAATCATAATGATCTGTTACTTTAATTTCGGGCGGGCGAAGTCGTGGGCAAAAGCTGGTTTGATACAATATAATTTTCATTTCAAATCAAACTGACTGAAATTGTAAATTTGACTAGTTTTTGACCAATTTGACCGTAAGTGACGGTCAATCAAATTCAATTAGTTTTGTCATTTTTAACACTTGGCCACCGACGTCCATTCGGCACATTCGCGACACCCCCGACTTTTGCATACCGAGCGCATACCGAGATTTGAATTTCGAAAGAAAGTTCTCGTTTCGTCTGTTTATATGAAGTTACAATACTGTATGATATTATTACCGTGCCCTTGCTGCTCATACATGATGCGGGTTGCTTTCACTTTGACCTGACCGTAGACTGCAACATTGTGGTAAATACTATACTCAGTTATGCGCTATAGGTCCAGGTTTATCTCTAGTCAGTGCCTGAGGAACAGGAGGGACACGGGAGGGGTGACATTGACGTATGACGTGACAGGGTATACAAATCTGAAGTCACGCTGACATTTAACTCAGGCACTGCAGGCTAAGTTAAACCTAGACTAGATGTCCTCAAACAACTCAAAGGTGACTGACTGACTGACATATTGATCTATCAACGCACAGCCCAAACCACTGGACGGATCGGGCTGAAATTTGGCATGCAGGTAGATGTTATGACGTAGGCATCCGCTAAGAAAGGATTTTACGAAACTCCACCCCTAAAGGGGTAAAACGGGATCCACGCGTACGAAGTCGCGGGCGGCCGCTAGTCGTTTACTACGTGTCGTAAATATGAAACGCCATCTTCTAGGCAACGCCGAGCTGCTCTACTACAAACAGCTCCAAAACGAAGAGGAGCGCATCATGGACCTGCGCATCGCCAACTTCCTAAAGAAGAAACAGGCGCGCGAAGCCAAGGCGCGCGCCGACGCCGACGCCGTCAAGGCCGCCAAGCAGAAGGGCATCGACCACATCGCCAAGGCGCAGAAGGTATATAATATGCCTTTTGATAAGGACTCTTTTGGCAGGACGTCAGGCGTGCGTTTGCAGGACCACACACTAAGCTTCGGCTAAACCTATACGTTCAGTCTGCGAGCACGATGGCGATCAGTGTACGAATTTGTAGCGTCTGCAGTTCTGCACGCGGCGGTGCTTATTTTGACTTTTCTGATCTTAAAATGACGGAATTGTTCGCGCACCGACGCCGACGCCGTCAAGGCCGCCAAGCAGAAGGGCATCGACCACATCGCCAAGGCGCAGAAGGTATATAATATGCCTTTTGATAAGGGCTCTTTTGTTTTAGCTCTTTGGGAGGCAGGACGTCAGGCGTGCGTTTGCAAGACCGCACAAAGCTTCGATCAGTGTATGAATTTGTAGCGTCTGCACGCGGCGGTGGCGATCAGATCGCGCTTATTTTGACGTTTCTGATCTTAAAATGGCGGAATTGTTCGCGCCACACGACGCCGTCAAGCAGAAGGGCATCGACCACATCGCCAAGGCGCAGAAGGTATATAATATGCCTTTTGATAAGAGCTCTTTTGTTTTAGCTCTTTGGGAGGCAGGACGTCAGACGTGCGTTTGCACTTTGCAACACCACACACTAAAGCTTCGGCCAAATCTACACGTTCAGCCTGCGAGCGCGATTGCGATCAGATGTCGTGTATGAATTTGTAGCAACGTGTTCACATTGACGCGTCCTGTCACTGGCCGCGTCGCCCTATGCAGCGTTTGCGGTGGCGATCAGATCGCGCTTGTTATTTTGACGTTTCTGATCTTAAAATGGCGGAATTGTTCGCGCACCGACGCCGACGCCGTCAAGGCCGCCAAGCAGAAGGGCATCGACCACATCGCCAAGGCGCAGAAGGTATTTCAACGGCTCAACGCTCACGCCACCAGTTGGCGCCACTGTCTCCGCCATTAGCAAGTGACAGTACTTAGTGACGTGAACGCTGAAGCGGTAGGACGCCGTTGTAGGGTTGCGTTATTTCAATCATCAGTGGTGCCAAAAATGATAGCCCTCATAAGGCACATTCCCACTGAATCGGAGTGGAGAGAATCTAATTTCGGTATTCCTCAATGACTCCGCTTAGCTTCGGTTCGGGAATATCTCCGCTTTGGTGGAAGCCGGGCCTCATGATTTAGACCGGTGTATCGTGTTCGTGCTGTTCAGTTCTGTATACTTTCTTGACGTATCTACTATCTACATCTCTATCTGTGAGGATCAATAATCTTCAAGTGTTATTAATTGTACAACAACTCAATGAAGTTGTGTAAAGTAAACCCTGGTCTTCCGAAAAAATCACTACCCAGACACAATATTTCTCAATGAGTCCCCCCTACTAAAGCCCGGTCTGTGAGCACGTAGAATTTTGTCCAATGACCCCAAGCTACCCATCCTTATCGCTAGCTTGGGGTCATTGGACAAAATTCGACGTGCTTACAGACCAGACTATAACTGGAATAGATAAAGTGGTCATTGATTTTTTAATACTTTAACTTGAAAGCTACAGCTGTAATACCTTTCCAGGCAGAACAAGAGCTGAAGGAAGAGCTGGAAAGGATCCGCAACCTGAAGATCCAGGAAGATGTGGAGCGGGAATACCGCCGGCGCGAGCGAGACGCCGCTATTCGCCGCAACAACGAGATGAGACAGCTGCACGAAGCCCGCGTTCAACAGGTAAGAAGCAGGCTTCTGGTACATTTGAAAGAAACTCAGTGAATCAATAAGGCTGGTTTTAGAGCTCGCTGACAGCCGAAATGTATGAAGCGTCGGCGCCGAGCGATCAGGAGCACTCAGGAACGTTCCCTTAAATTACATACATATTGATCTGTCAGCGCCGACGTTCAGCGAGCGGTCAGCGTGATTCGCGTAAGAGCCATTTGCGCGCACACTTGAATGAAAAGACATTATCGGGAAAGGATGTTTGCGCGAAAAAACACTTGCGCAAAAGACACGAGCGCGAAAAAAATGGCGCGTACCTACTGCATTATCGCGAAAGATATAACCGTGAATGAACGATATTTTTGGGTTAAATGATTATTATTACTTTTATCGGCTCACCGCCCATGTAATATGGAAATTCTTAAAAGCATTAATGTTTCATTCGCACTAATGTCTTTGGCGCAACTGTCCTGATGTGAAGCTCCAGGGCTACTCTGAATCGCTAGTAGTTTCGGGTATATCTGTCACCGTCGCTCATGCTGGAATCTCGCTTTGCACGAGAGGGATGGCAACATTCAAACTTCAGATAACGTTTTTCGGAGTAAACTCCGTGATAACTATTTTTTTCGTAACATTTAGCAGCTCAGTTACCGGGACTATTCCCTCTCTTGCCAATTTTTGTCTCCAAGCGCTGGTAGAGCAAAAAAGATAAAGGAGGAGACATGAAGTGCCCCTTAAATTAAATAAAGGTTACCTTTTTTAACTTTATATCTTGGAAAAATTTAAAAGACATTTCGTTTCATTTCTCTTTCCCAAAGCAGCATCCTGTGTAGCCAGGATCTACAGCTTAGGAAACAGTAAGTTAGGGGCTCTTCCTGTCAGAAGCTCTGAACTCGTGAACTAGTCCCTTCTACTAAAAATTGCTTCAGCGATGAATCATGGAAGTTAACGAGTAACAAATGCCTTTAAATAGTCAATTAGCAGGGCAGGGCAAATAGTCTTGGATTTGTTTGTCAATCTGACTTCTACTACACTTACAGTCATCTGGAATTCGTCCAGAATCCAATATAAATACAGAAGCTTGTCGGTTTCAGATCCACGACATCCACCGGCTGATCGCGCGAGAGATCGCGAAGGACGAGCAAAGCTTCAACAACGCGGCGCGACAGAACGAAGAGTTCATTGCGAAGGAAAAGGCGGTAAGTTATTATTTTAACCCACTTTTGGTACTTTCTGTTTGTAATGTGTGTTTCTGTTATGCTAATAAAAGTTTTATTTATCTATTTATCTAAGTACTAGCTATCTATTTTCGGTCATATCGTCTCGTTCTATCGCAAAGAATCACCGAGATGAGATCGAGAGAAAAAATGGAAATGGATAGCTGGAACTGTGACCCACTGTACCTCTAGTACTCATTGTGTAGCCGCCATAGAATCCTGTTTGCTCAGCCTAGACTGAAAAAATAAAAAATATTACTAAAGTCCGGTCGCCGAGCACGTAGAATTTCGTCCAGTGACCCCAAGCTACCCATCCTTATCGCTCGCGCTATTACTTTGGGGCTAGATGGCGCTGGCCATTGTGTGAAATTGTCCAAAGATATTTTTTTATTAAACTGCTGCCTAGTTTCAAAATAAAACTAATTTTCTTTGTTGTACTTAGCTGGATGACAAACGCAAGGCTCGCGTTGAGAAGCATCGGCAGGAGATAATGAAACAGATCAACGACAAGGAAAGAGCTAGGTAACTGCTTACCCATTGGTATTATGCGTAGTTTTTTTTTTTTTCTAAAACATTTGAAATTAGATTCTAATGGATATTTATGAAGTTTAATAATCTTTTCATTAATTAATCAGTCTGACAAAATCTATGAGTCATTAAATACACCTAATGAGGTCTATCGTTTTAGCGCTCACCAGTTGGCGCCAAGCACTGTAAAATAAGATCACTGTCCTGTCACTTGTTTGTCGGCCGTTTGGTGTAGTGGTTCGAAACGGGCTACTATTCCGGAGGTAGCGGGTTCGATTCCCGCACAGTACAAACATTTGTGTGCATGAACATATTTGTTTGTATTGGATTGGGTGTTTTCTATGTATAATAAGTATACAGGGTGTTAGGTAAATGGGTATATGAGCCGACACTGACCCATGTTAACATGGGCATATAAATGGTATGGTGAAGTCAGAAATGTGATATCATCATTTGAATTTTTTTAATTTTCATACAAAATAAATTTTATAAAATCCGATTTGTATGAAAAATAAAATAATTAAAATGAAGATGTCAATTTTCTGACTTCACCATACCATTTATATGACCATGTTAACATGGGCTAGTGTCGGCTCATATACCCATTTACCTAACACCCTGTATATTTACAAAAAAAAGTATTTAAGTATGTTTATATCCGTTGTCTAGTACCCATAGTATAAGCTTTGCTTAGTTTGGGACTAGAAGCGCAGTGTAAAATGTCCAAGGATATTTATTTTTAGTGGCGAAGACAGTGGCGCCAACTAGTGAGCGATGAAGCGGTAGTACTATCGCATTTGCACTCACCAGGATGGCGCCACTGTAGAATAGGGTTATCAATCGTCAGTGGTGCCAACTGTTATAGATCGTTTCATCCACGAAGACGCGCCCCACCAATTTTTGGTCTCGGTCGCGCGGGGTGCGGGGAGTTTGATCCGAGCAATCTGAGCGGCATTATTGTAGTGTGCGTGTGCACTCATGGATAATTTAGCGTGTACCGATAACACTCAAACATTAGCGGAAGAATGGTGGGGCGCGTCTTCGTGGATGAAACGATCTATAAGTATAAAAACTATAGCCTTAATTAATTTTCTCCTCTAGGGCGGAGCTTCGTGAGAAGATACACAACGAAGGCGTTGCTCTGCGAATGGAGCAGGAGCAGCAGGACAAGTACGAGCGCAAGGTCATCAAGCAGAAGGTAAACATTTAAAACGACAGCTTGCACGGGCTGATAATCTAGATGTACGCCCGTATTCACAAACATTACTATGAGTCACAGTGCGCATGGACGCACAGGCTGACACACGAACCAATCAACCAATCTGTCATCCGTTTATTGTAGTGGTTCAGAGCGGACTACTATGCCGAGAGGTCCCGGGTTCGATTCCCGGCCGGGCAGAAATTGAAATGCTAATTTTTAATTTCTGTGACGGGTCCGGGTGTTTTCTTCTATGTATAATATGTATGTATTTACAAAAAAACGTTTTTAAGTATGTTTATATCCGTTGTCTAGTACCCATAGTACAAGCTTTGCTTGATTTGGGAATAGCGGCGCAGTGTAAAATGTCCAAGGATATTTATTTATTTAATCACAGAGCTCTATTCAACGCGTTCCATTTGCTGCTTCACTTATGCAAGCATCGTTTGTGAATACGAGCTTTACTGTCATAGAAAAGTTTAAAAAGCTAAACGGCTATAACTTTTGGGCTGGGTTGCACCATCTTACTTTGAACGTAACTATAATGATGATAACCGGTGTTTTTTGTATGGAGTTTGACAGATTTTTGAGTCTTTTTCTCTCCACGTACTTATCCTATATTCTGCTATTTTCCTAGTTCCACTGCAATGTAGTAATTGTAATATTTTCTTACGTTACAGGTCGCGATGATGAGACAACAGAAGGTGTCCGAGAAATACGTGAAGGAAGTGGAGCAAACCCTCGGCAAGCATGGCTACTAACCCGTGCCTTCTAATACTTCCAAACGACAGATAAGAATAAGACCTAGCTTTGAGTGTACCTATGTACTCTTTGGGCTACATATTCACTTCAGAACCCTCATACATATTACGCGTCCTCTAAACCATGATTCGAATTCATATGTAGGCCCTTTAATAACTTTTGACGTGCCTACTACACCAACACCTTAAAATTTTCATGGAGACTTTTAGACCCACCATGCGTAGCACATAGCCTGACTGTTTAGACTTGGTTAGAATCACGGAAAAAAATATTCCCAGTGGCCCTACCACTGAAAAATAAATTATCCGTGATACTACCAGTAAACTAATCAGTAAAATCTTGGGCAACGGGTTTTACAAATAACAAAAGGCAAGACATTATTTCCTCGCGACTATTCGTAAATGTCACATGATATCTACACAACACAAGTTTCTCTTAGATTTCCAAAACTGTGCTGCCAAGAAATGTTTTTTTTTTAAGTTTATTAGTTACAAATTACTGAGTCCCGTTAGCCCCTCGTACTAAGCTAAATATTATAATGCTTGTTTTACAAGTGGGCTCACCACAATAGTCGAGCTCCGGTTTTCGAGACGGCCAGTCCGACCCCATCACCGTTCGGCTATCGTGGCTTTTATTATTTATTTATTTATTATTAGAAGTGCATTTTCTTTCAAACTCGCCAAGTACCCGCATGTTTTTCAACAAACCAATTATGGTACTAAAATAGAAAGGAAAATGTGCTTATGCTCATGCTTATGGTTAGTGAAAATTTTTTAACAAATAATCACCGGGATGTGTTCTGAAATGATTGTGTCTTTACTGGATAAATCAATAATTATTGTATTTGGATTAGCACAAGGCTTGGTTTCCACCAAAGCGGAGCGGAGAAGCGTCAAATTTTTCTATAGAATTTAACAGCGGCGACGGCACGCCACGAAAGAAAGATGTGCGGAGCGGAGACCAGAAGTGGAAATAATTGCCACGCTAAATTGGCGCCCAACGTGGGGCAAGTTGAAGAACGCTGCCACGCTAAATTAAATCTGATTGGTTATTCAACACACTTCTCTGCTCCGCTCCGCTTTGGTGGAGACCCGGCTTTAATGACTGTACTGTTATGTTTTGTGTGTGATTATGTTTAAAATAAATAATTTTCAGAATATCAAGTTTTTCTAATAAAACGCAGCCGTGTAGTCAAAACTTTAATTAATTATAATAGTTAATTAGTCTTAGGCACACCGTATGATACACAAGTCAGCCATAACATTAAGAATTGGGTACAAACAGAACAAAACAATCACACTGGACATAAACATGCAGTTCTTGGCATTTGGCGAAAGAGACAACGACATTCGTGTCCGTGAGCACGTAGAATTTTGTCCAATGACCCCAAGCTACCCATCCTTATCGCTCGCGCGTAATTATGTTGCTGTCGCGCTCGCACACTCACTGCGGGCGCGCGTCGCTCAGTCGCGACAGCAATATAATTACGCGCGAGCGATAAGGGTGGGTAGCTTGGGGTCATTGGACAAAATTCTACGTGCTCACGGACCGGGCTTTAGACTAAATTTGATGAGCTCAACCTGTATAAATAGTGTCGCTGTTTCTTTCACCCACAAAACGTGCTTGGCTGCAAAACGGCAGTCACTCCGATATAATTAATTCATTACAACTAGGTTTATCGCTAAAATACAGCCTATCCCTGAAATTATAATAAATATACACAAGTTCAGGATGCATTGCGTTCGTATACACGCGGAACTCAAAGCAGGACTTGGGAAAGTTCCCGTTATTTCCCCATGGTCTGAGGTACATAAGGTAAGTAAAGGACGAAACACACTTATCATTCCGGAAACGGATCGTAACCGTATCAACTCGAAGCGGTCAGTATTCTTTGTATAAACTACAATGCACACATATCCGCACCGTAAGGGCTATATTTCACCGGGACACCATGGCGGCGCAACCAGTCGCCGGCTACCAACAAAATGTATGCAGCTCTATAGAGAGTTACTCACCTGGTGTCCGTTTGGTTGCGCAAAGCTGCATACATTTGGTTGGTAGCGGCGACTGGTTGCGCCGCCGTGGCGTCCCGGTGAAATATAGCCCTAACTCCTCGCGGCTTACAACGCGGCGAATGGCGTAGGTCGCGGGAAGAGCCTGGATGCGGGCAGCGCAGGACCGTTCATTGTGGAAAATCTTGAGGGAGGCCTTTGTCCAGCTGTGGACCAGTAGTGGCGTAAGGGACTGTTACCACAAAATATAACAGAAGACAAACTCCATACTAAACGCGCTCGAGCCACGCACACATAGACACCGCTCCTAGCAAGACTGTCTTGGACGAATGCGAGCGCGACAGACGTTCGCCACACGTTCGCTGTGGTTCGCTTGAGTCACGCGCCGGTCAACCGCCTGTGATATTATTTTGTTTTGCGAAATTGACGAAAATGAGTAAACAGAATAAGTCGTATTATAATTGTTCGGTATTTGGTTGCTTAAACTCATCATTAAATACCGAATTTTCATTTTTTAAATTACCAGTTGATTCGGGGAGGTAAGTAAGTTATTTATTTTAATTTCAATTGAAATTGAAAGCCAACTCAATTATTAGGAATATCGAATTGTTTTAGAGAGGTTTTATGAATTATTGGATAACTAGCTTTTGCCCGCGGCTTCACCCGCGTGAAATTCAGTTTGTCACAGATCGTCATAAATTATAGCCTATATGTTATTCTGGGTTATAAACAATAATACTGTAAAGTTACATCAAAATCCGTTCAGTAGTTTTTGCGTGAAAGAGCAACAAACATCCAGACATCCAAACTTTCGCATTTATAATATTAGTTGGATAATAGTGTCAACCACTCAACTAAATACTACTTCCTTCTCGTGTATTTGTTTGCAAACTATTACTATAATAACGTACTAAATATAATATAAATAAGTATACGTGGATATCTGTTATTGTCTTTCTTGCATAGTATTAAGAGTAACATTTTTCTATCATAACGAAATAAACGCAACACATGACAAGACAACCCTAGCGTCCCTAGCGCGACGGCCGAGCGTGCGAGCGAGAGAGGTATGCAAAGCGAGGTACATACATGAGTTTACCTTCTGTTATATTTTGTGCTGTTACCCAAAGACCAGATCCATGCTACGCCGCCACTGCAGTGGACGTCACGTCATTTGACTGAAACGAACGAACGAATGGCGATACGGTGTTGATGCCTTTTCAGGTTGATATGTGTGCTATGACCTTTAGTAGGGGTGTCCAATTTCCGGGCCACTGCGTGCTTTTGAATAGCCTTGCCTTATTATCATCTACAATCTAGAATACAGTCTAATAATAAAAACGCACTGGTCACTTGATGGCCTTCTCCCCGAGTCGCACCACTTTATCCAGATTGTCCTTGAGCGTGCGCAGCTGGCTTAACACGTTGGCGTCCATCAATGCGAATGGGATATAAGCCTGGGGGGAGAAAGAAAATATTAAAATAAATATCCTTGGACATTTTACACTGCGCTGCTAGCCCCAAACTAAGCAAAGCCTGTAATAATACTAGACAACGGATATAAACATACTTAAACACTTTTTTTTGTAAATACATACTTATTAACATAGAAAACACCCTGACCCGTCACAGAAATTAAAATTCATCATTAAAATTTCTTAACGTTTTGAATCGCATATCAAACTAAATTATAAATAATTTTAAAAAAATCGAACTGCCTAAGGCGGGAATCGAAACGAATCTTTCGCTTGCCAGGCGACTGCTCTTTCATCTGAGCTACTTAGACACTGGATGAACCCGTCCAATAGCTGGCCGCAATTTAAAAATTTCAACTGGTTCATCTATGGCTGAATGGGTTTCATTCCCGCCTTAGGCAGTTCGATTTTTTCAAATTATTTATAACTAGCATTCCGTCCACGGCTTCGCCCGCGTGGATTTTTGTCTGTCACAGAAAAACTTTATTGCGCGCGTCCCTGTTTCAAAACCCGGGATAAAAACTATCCTTTGTCCTTTCCCGGGAGTCGACTCAAACTATCTCTACGCCAAATTTCATCAAAATCAGTTTAGTGGTATAGGCGTGAAAGCAAGACAGACAGAGTTGCTTTCGCATTTATAATAATTAGTATAGATATAGATTGTCGACGGCAGGGTCGTTGCGTCTAGTCGCCGAGCAGTCGCCTAGTGTGCGCCTACACTAAGGCTGGGTTGCACTATCTTACTTTAACATTAACACAAATGTCAAAAGTTTGATAAACTCCATTGACTTACTTGACTTATGGTCCTATGTCCCCTAGATGGGGCAGAGGGCGTCCACAACAGTCCTCCATCTCGTTCGGTCTTGAGCCATTACGGTCAAACTCCATTACGGTTAAATTAAGATGGTGCAACGCAGCCTAAGAGCGCTTTCACATTTAGGCGACTTTAGCGATGACTGCCGCGCTGCTGTCGACCTTAGGTTTGCATTCTGAATGTTAATTTTGAAAACCTTACCTGCGACTGCCTCAGCTGTTTGGGCTGCAGAGACAGCATGGTGCCATCTTGGAGGAGGATGTTACAGTTGGCCTTCTCTTCTTGTTGCATGCTGAAATGTGAGATAAACAAATGTTATATTTCAAGACAAGACAAAAGTTTAGAATCGGGGTTGTTAATTTGGACCACTTAATTTACATCAATACACACACAGGCTACACTAATGCACACTTTGTTGTAGAATTTAAATTTTAAAAGTAATTTTCAATTCAATAAGTAGTAGTTTGCAATCAATCGACATTGCCATACAAAAAGAGTGTCGCGAAGCAGATCTTTACTAAACTTGGAGCTCTTCGCTCTGTTAGTGTAATAAGTGGATCTAAAACTTATTACTGCAACAGAGCCTAGTTTTGATTGCTACGTAAGCGCGTACCGTATCTTCCCTTTTCGTTTTAATATATGGGTAAGTATGTATTAGCGGGTTCCCGCGTACCGTATGTTCCCTTCTTGTTTGTAATTTCCTATACTTACGTGTAGCATGAAGGCACCATGACTGGTGAGCCAGACATAGACACCACCATCTCTCCTTGTCGCGGCTGCCGCAGCACCGTCAGCGGCGTTTGTGGGGTCACCTACAAACACATAGCATTATGCATTATTTATTTATGCCAAATGATAGTATATTCAGCTTTCGTTCTGTTCCGACGGCAGTGTTACCATATCGTTTTTACGACATACTGAAGTCGACAAACAAATTTTTAAAGTAATTGATGTGCCGATGGGGCAGCAAGGTTCTGGAGTGGAAGTAACGTACCGAAAAGCCCAGCGTATCACGTCCACTGTAGGTGGACAGACGACTTCATAAAGGTAGCAGGAACGCTCTGAATGCAGGCTGCTACCAAAGTAAATACAAATGAGTAGGTCATCTTCATAGAAACGCACCGAGCGCGGTTTGTATGTGAGCGCGCCAATATACGTATGCGGCGCGCACGCACACTGATAAAATTCGGCGCAACCACGACTGGCTCCACGCTAATCCTAATCCCCGCTAAATTTTGTCAGTGTGTGCGTGCGCGCCGCATGAAGATGACCTACTCATTTGTATTTACTCTTGGATCTAGGGCGGGTCACTGCGGGAACTAGGGCGGCTCAGCGGTCACTATTGGGCGGCGGCTCTGCGGTCACTATTGGGCGGCGGCTCTGCGGTCACTATTGGGCGGCGGCTCTGCGGTCACTATTGGGCGGCGGCTCTGCGGTCACTATTGGGCGGCGGCTCTGCGGTCACTATTGGGGTCGCTGCGGGAACTAGGGCGGGTCGCTGTGGTCACTACTGGGCGGCGGCGCTGCGGACGTTATATGAGACCGACCTTGGGCGTGATGGCGGGGTAGTTGTTGGGCGCGTTCTTATTGTAGGGCGGGTCGCCGCGGGAACTAGGGCGGGTCGCCGCGGGATATAGGGCGGGTCGCTGCGTTCACTATTGGGCGGCGGCGCTGCTACACTACAGGACCGACCTTGGGCGTGATGGCGGGGTAGTTGTTGGGCGCGTTCTTGTTGTAGGCGGGCGTGCGGTACACGGAGCGCGAGCGGCGCCGCTGCGGCTTGGCGGCGGTGGGCGGGCGGAGGCGCTGCGATGCGTCGGCGGAACGCGAGCGGCGCCCGGCCGAGCGGGAGCTACTGGGCGGCGGCGCTGCGGAGATACAGTTGATTAATAAGAAACAAACGATTTTGGAGTGACAGCAAGTTGTAATTTCTCAGAATTTTTGGATCTTAAAACTAGGCAAAAAAGTTTAACTTTTACTACTTTCTGTTTTTGTACTCGATGGGATGTTTTGAATTGGATGTTAAAAAAAATTATTGACTTGATAACTTTTATTTCTAACATTTCTTTAGCCTTGACATCTAATCATTTATCAAATCAGCAACCTGCTTTTTTTTAAAATCTTCTTTAAGTTGTATGGAGTTCTGAACTTAGTTGTTTAATACGTAATCTATAAAACCTAAAAATTTCTGAAATATAAGTTCTTAACACTACAAGCTAAAGAATGATGATGCAAGCCAAAGTCCCGGCAAGCGTATGAGGGTCTAACGCAGAATGTGCACTTCGCAAAATGCGCACTTTCTAAATATTATACTAACGAACTCTTCAGCTTTAAATTAGTATGGAAAAGTGCGCATTTCGCGAAGTGCTCATTTTGCAGTGTACATCTTGCAAAGGGCTCATCTTGCAAAGTGCGCATCTTGCGAAGAGCACATTTTGCAAAGTGCTCATCTTGCAGTGCTTATTTTGCAAAATGCTCTTCTTGCAAAGAGCTCATTTTGAAAAGTGCTCATCTTGCAAAGTACTCATCTTGCAAAGTGCTCATCTTGCAAAGTGCTCATTTAGCAAAGTGCTCATCTTGCAAAGTGCTCATCTTGCAAAGTGCTCATCTTGCAAGGGGCTCATCTTACAAAGTGCACATTTTGCGAAGTGCACATTCCGCGTCAGCCCCGTGTGACTTACCCGCAGTCTTCTTGGCGCCTCGCTCGCCGGAGCCCTGCGCGGAGTTCTCCGTGAGGTACCCTGCCCGTGAAGCGCCCGGTTAGTGGAAACTTGATGGTGGGTTAGTGATGTTTCTCAACCATAGATTAATTTGGAGTCCAAAGGGAAATATGCATTTTTTTTAATCCCACATTTCTTTAGCCTTGCTCGGTATTGTATCACCCAGAGGTGGAATTGTGTAAACTTTACACAATTCCACTTTTACACAATTCCACTTCTGGATGATACAATACTTTACGCTGTAAAGCAATGGTAATCATTTGACAGTTCATAACGATAAAGTCAGATAAACAAAGCGTGTGACATAATAATTGTATGTTATGAACTGTTTACACAATTCCACCTCAGCACCTTTAATTTTAAAAATATCTAGAAACTCCAAAGATACAACTATTTATAACTTCATGAGGTCACACTAAAAACGACAAGCAGTGTTCCATACCAGTTATTATGGGCGCCTGTATGCTCAGATATTCTCTTGTATCTTTGTTGTTTTCAGAATTTCAATACTTGTTTTACAGAACCCTTTGAATTCAAACTGATACATTTATTATTCTATATTGACTCATTTATAAGTCACCAAGGTGGTTTTTTGAAATACCCAATTACAAAAATCCTCTATCAGGTTGAGAAACAATGAAATGCATATTTACATTGATAAATGAATTAAGATAAAGATTTTCAGAATAATCGAGAAGAATTGAAACAGTAAAATAAGCAAGTTGAATACAAAATAAGTGGATAGAAGATTCACAATGGATTGTAAGATATTTGATGATGAACTGAAATAACAATATGACTTATGACTTAAGAACTACATACATAATCTCATCTAAGACCTAAATAATATGCAACTACCATCTTAAGTCAATACTACTTTAAGCATAGATCGAAGCCTTTGATCATTAAATCATAAAAAATTCAGAGCAGAATCCAGATTAATAAACAAGTTTGCATTGACTTAAACATATTGTAACAGTAAATAATGAGAAAAAAAACTATTTTTTTTATTAAAAAAACTACTCATATTCATGGTACCATTAGAATAAGAAACTGTCTGAAAAATTGCCTGTAAAATATAACCTAAGAAGTTCTTACCATCATCATGAGAAGCAGACCGACTTGAGTGTCTGGTCTGCCTAGCGTTGGTTACTTCTTTCAAGTGTAGTTCGGTTTTCTGAAATAAACCAACAATATTTCAATGCATCTAGTCGTGGAAGGTTACAGTTGTTGACTGCAAAACTTTTAAATAAGATCATTTTCTGCATCTAATTCTATGTAAGTTATTTACACTTTTTTATTAAAAACTAGCTTTTGCCCGCGGTTTCACTCGCGTGAAATTTCGTATGTCACAGAATATAGCCTATAATATGTTATTCTGGATTATAAACAATAATACTATAAAGTTTCATCAAAATCCGTTCAGTAGTTTTTGTGTGAAAGAGTAACAAACATCCAGACATCCAAACTTTCGGATTAATAATATTAGTAGGATAATAACATCTTACCAGTTGTCCAACAGTCTTCTGCAAGTATACATTGCTGATAGAGCCTAATAAAATCTTAAATGCCAGTTCCACGTTTCGAATTTCCATGTGCGTTCTAGAGTCAATCTTATTCTTCTGATCGGTCACTGAAATTAATTCAGAAAAGCATTTGAAACGGACCAAATAAAAAAAACACCACTGTTTGGAGATCCAAAAAATAATTAAGGTTTACATAGCCCAAAACGATAATATTGATGTATTCGAAAGAATGAGCACTGAGATGCATGCAGTTTCTTCAGAGATTTAATAAAAACATACCAAGTTTATTTAGTTTCTTCAAGGTATCGTCATCTTCGGCTGATTTCTCCTGTTTCCTCACCGGTCGTTTGGTCCTAGGCATTTTTTCTTTAGAAGTGATACACAACAAACCCAATAAACTACAAAAATCTGGTTTTGCTATTCAATAAAACAATTTGCGGGCAAATTAGAGTAACTTTGTGAAACAAAACAATATTTTTTATCAGCCACAGCAACCGACCATTTTTGAATTTGATCAGATGTTCGAATACACATCAAAGCTCAATGGATGTCATGTCAGTCAAATAAATAAAAACCAATTAACATGTTTTATTTCAGGTCCAAATGCGATATTTAAATAACTTTGTATTATTTCTAAATAAAATTAATATGTATATCATGGCAGAAAAATATTTTTATGGTTTTTTTTTAAAACAATCAATCGTGTTTTGTGTGTGCGTATCCAAAAAATTGTAAAAACTTGTAAGTGGGAGCTGGGACCAGCTGGGACCTTGTATTTGGCCAGTTTTTTTGGTGCATGGCAACATTATATATGCGTAACTTAACTTCATAAGATAACAATGCGGAAGTTTAATTTCGGCGATTCACTTAAATTAAAACAAATACTACTTTGTACCTTGCGACCTTGTACTATGTAGTGGCAGGAATTTGTAGTGAAAGGTTGATTTTTTTAAGAAATCTCATATTCTGAATGATGTCGCCCCAGACATCATGGGATATATTAAAATGG
Organism: Ostrinia furnacalis; assembly: GCF_004193835.3. NCBI lineage: Eukaryota > Metazoa > Arthropoda > Insecta > Lepidoptera > Crambidae > Ostrinia > Ostrinia furnacalis. The sequence continues at coordinate 10,467 of NW_021135491.1, read as the reverse complement.
GATATTAATTCTCAATAATCAATACTTGTTGTGGTAAGTTCAGTTTGTCAGCTTCAACTTGGAATCTTCTGTTTGGCCATACATTCAATATTTGGCTTTGTTGGCTATGGCAACATTAATAACATAGCGGAAGTATAGTAAAATTGATCTTCTTTTAATAACTTTATGTGATTTATTGTAATAAATCTAGGATTACATTAAATAAAATCTATATAAATCCTAAAAATAAAAAACATATTGCTTTTGCATGTGATCTTGAATTATTTTTAATGCGATCGAGAATTAATTGATATTGGTTTTGACTTTAGCAGTACATTGCATTGTTAAGATGAATGAAGAATGGCGGACGTTGTCATATTGGGATACTTGTTCACATTTTTACTTATAAATACTTGTAGTGGTGAGTATTCTCATATATTTGTATCTTATAATGTCTCTAAAAGTGTAATAAATAAGTCATGAGCGTGCCAGGCGCGGCCCATGTGAGATAATATGAAATTTGAAGTGGCTTCCGTACTGTGTTCACTTGGTTGTTCCAATGTTTTTTACCTGCTTTACGGGCTAAGTTGTTAATTCTGCGTAATTCTTTAATTATTGAAACATGTCAGGATTATATTTCTTGCATAAATTTGTAGAATGTTACATTTTCATTAATTCGACATAATTTTCTACAGATCAAGTTAATTTATTTTTGTACAATTTTGTGGACATGCAAGGCACACAACGCAAACCTAAATATTTCCTACATTCGATAGAGAACATTATTCTCTAACATCCAATTGGCAATTATAATTTAGTGGTCAACAAGATTTTAAAGGCTCATCAATACTGTTTTATTGTAAGTTGCATTTGTAAACAATAATGTTTCTATCAGGCGTTCCTGGAGTGGATGTGCCGCATGACGATGGCACGGCTCCCAGCACCCAGCCTCCGGACAACCGCCTGGACAGCCGGATATCGATGGATCACATGATGGTGCACCACCCTCGGTGAGTCAGCTGAAGCAGGCCTATGTAGGCTTTTAAATATTGGCTATTAAATGTAAGTAAGAATGGTGATTATATTTATACATTGTTTGATTTTCTTGCTGCTCAGGAGAAGGAAATTTCAGAGGTAAACAATTCTAAAAGTAATAAATTGTAGTTTCCCATGCCTTGCTTTTGCTCTGTTATTTCATTATTATTTCTATGACAACATTTCATTAAAAACATATAGACAAATTGAGAAATCCAGGAGTTAATCCATGAACAGAAAGCATCCAATTTCAATAACTATAGCATTTATTTATTTTATTTTATGTATATCAAGCTATTTAGTAAAGTTCTAAGTATTCATTTATTTCATTTCATCTATATATATAAAAGAAAGTCGTGTTAGTTACTTCGCTTATAACTCAAGAACGGCTGAACCGATTTAGCTGAAAATTGTCAGGGAGGTAGTTTAGAGCCAGGAGAAGGACATAGGATACTTTTTATCCCGTTCGAAATTAAAAAAAAAGTCTGCTTATTTATTGCCATTAAGGCGGAACAAAGTTCGCCGGGTCAGCTAGTTCATAATGAAAAAGAAATACTATTATATTTCAAAATATTTTAAACACTATTTTAACTACTCATGCCAGCCCTGGCTAGTGCAACTTAGCCTTAATATTTCTTAGACTAGGCGCAAATTTTTAGTTGGCCGATAGTTGGGCCAGATTTTAATTTGTAATGTGCGCACTTCCATACATGCCCATACTGATCAACTGCCCGACTAAACTATCGGCGAAAAATCGATGGTCTGCGCCTAGGCTTACTGTTTCATAACTTTGAACAAACATGTGTTTTCTGTACAACATTTAATTGCATTCCAGGTTTAAATGCCACCAGTGCGAGTCTTCGGAGTGCGCAGAAGGGTCCACCCGCGTGTGTCGCGAAGCCCTATACTGTTACAAAGCTTCGGTGCGCGCGACGGATGGCTTCCTAGAGCAGACGCGCGGGTGCTCCACTTCTAGTGACCACTACCAGTTTATATGTCGTACCAGCCGCCCGCAGCAAGGGTGAGTGGCTTAAGTACCAGCAGTGATGAGATAGCGACAAAAGGCCTATACACTAGCGTATTTTGAGCGTTATCGTCCCGCCAGCGTGTGTGCATCGTAGCCGCGCCGTTGGCTCAACCTCCACGCCAATTCAAATTCAATATTTTTTTCGCAATTTCGCGTAATTGCGTTATTTGTTCGGCAGCCGTTCAACACTGGCACTGGCGTCCCTAGTGTATACTTATTTATTTCCCTAGAGTCCAGTCGCCGAGCACGTAGAATTTCGTCCAATGACCCCAAGCTACCCATCCTTATCGCTCGCGCGTAATATTGCTGTCGCTACTGTGCGACGGGCGGCCACAGTGAGTGTGCGAGCGATAAGGATGGGTAGCTCGGGGTCATCGGACGAAATTCGACGTGCTCGGCGACCCTACTTTAGTCGCTATCCTGACTGTCGATTGTTTTTTCGCGACGCCTTAAATACTGCTACAAGGCGTCGGTGCGCGCGACAGACGGCTTTCTAGAGCAGACGCGCGGGTGCTCCACGTCTAGTGACCATTACCAGTGTATTTGTCGCACCAGCCGTCCGCAGCAAGGGTGAGTTTAGTTAGTGACGTGACTTAATGTCCTATGTCTCCTAGATGGGGTAGAGGGCGTCCACAACAGTCCTCCATCGCGTTTGATCTTAAGCTTCTCGTTTGATCTCGCTCCAAGTCTTGCCGATTTTCTTCGCCTCGTCTTCTACAGTGCGCCGCCAAGTTTTCTTGGGGCGACCACGTTTGCGTTTTCCTTGGGGGTTCCAATCCAGAGCCTGCTTGAGGATGTGATCGGGGTCCCTTTGGAGAGTGTGGCCGATCCAGTTCCACTTGCACTTGGACGCTGGTCGGCCTTAGTAAGGACAATCTGTTCAGGTGGGGATTCTCGGATGGCTCAAACTTGGAGTGCAAGTGTGGTTTTGTTCCCCAGTCGACGAAGCACATGATGTCGTGCCCTGCGTGCCCAAACAACTGCACGCAGGAAGATTTAACGAAGGCTACCGACAACACCATTTTTGTGGCGGAGTTTTGGGCCGACGCTGTGTAGGTTTGTTGTCAACACGACAAAAAGAAGAAGTTCCACTTGCGGCGCTTGATCTGCTTATTCTTTCTAAGGCCCAGAACAGACGGTGAAACGCAACTACAACGATACTGCAACTTTCTGATGATTCTGATGAATGAAACTGAAATTGAAAGTTTCAAACTGGTCGCGTCATTTGTGGTCTCTCAACGGACGCTATGGCAGAAACTTAGATGCTCAAAAGTAACTAGCAGTGGCAGTTTCGTTGCAGTTGCGTTTCACCGTCTGTTCTGGGCCTAAATGACCTGTTGTATTTCAGCAAGCGTCACGCGGGCCAGCTGAACATCACGTGCTGCCAGGGCGACCTGTGCAACGACGGCAGCTTCCCCGCGCTGCCGCCAGACGCCGCCGTGGAGCCGCTGGCCGGCGGCGCCTGGAAGCTGTGGGCCAGTGTGGGGGCTTCCGTGCTGGCCGTCAGCGCTATCGGCGCTATGGCCATCTTCGTACTGAGGAGGAGTCACAGGTATGAACACCATACAGCCTTTTGTCGCTCTCCCATCGCGCATCTTAATGTTGCGCAGGAGTTTTAGCGCATCAACCTCTGATTCTAGACCAGCATCTTCCATAGTATAGCTAGCAGCATCTGGGCGCTTCTGAGCTGGCATGAAGACCAAACATCTGCCCCTTAGACTAGTACTAGTGTTCCACAGTGGGTTCACCATAATAGTCCAGCAGACGGTGGGGATCTAACCAGTGTTCCTCGGATCTTGAATCAACAACAAACTCTGCCTCTAGACTAACGTTCTCCAACCCCGCCATCGGTGTCTTTTGGTAGCATCTTTATGTTGCGCAGGAGTCTTAGCGTATCAACCTCTGATTCTAGACCAGCATCTTCCATAGTATAGCTAGCAGTAGCAGCATCTGGGCGCTTCTGAGCTGGCATGAAGACCAAACATCTGCTCCTTAAGACTAGTGTCTAGTACTAGTGTTCCACAGTGGGTTCACCATAATAGTCCAGCAGACGATGGGGATCGAATCAGTGTTTCTCGGATCTTGTATCAACAACAAACTCTGCCTATAGACTACCGTTCTCCAACCGCGCCATTGGTGTCTTTTGGTAGCATCTTTATGCTGCGCAGGACTCACAGGTGAGACTAAACCACTGCCTATCGACTAGCATCTTCCATGGCTAGCAGATCCTGCGTGCTCCTTTTCCTTCTACTACGAAAAACGTTATCCCGAAGTTTCGAATGTTGCCATCCCTCTCACGCAAAACTAGTTGCCAGCATGATCGACAGTGACAGACCCGAAACTACGTAAACTTCGTTCCGGAGTAGTCCTCCTGGTAGCGTCACGCCAGCTGACGTCACGTGCTGCCGCCAGACGCCGCCGTGGAGCCGCTGGCCGGCGGCGCCTGGAAGCTGTGGGCCAGTGTGGGCGCTTCCGTGCTGGCCGTCAGCGCTATTGGAGCTATGGCCATCTTTGTACTGAGGAGGAGCCACAGGTATGAACTGACAGCTTCTGATCTAGCATTCTCCAAACAATTGGTGCCTATTGATGGCATCTTGGTGCTGCAAAGGAGTCTCAAGTAAGTCTAAACTTCTTTGCCTCTAGTGTGGTTTAACAGCAGCTGTGGAGCGCTGGCCAGCAGCGCCTGGAATCTCTGAGCTAGTTAGTATCGGGGCCTCTGTGCTGGCTGGTAGTGTTATTGGGGCTATGACCATCTTTGTACTGAGGAGGAGCCACAGGTAACTACTGTCCCCGTAGAAAAGAGCCCTTACTCGCTCTTGAAGGCAAAGGATTTACAGACTCTTTACCTCTAGACTAGTGTCTAGAAGCTGTGGACCTCTTTGCTGACTGTCAGCGCTATCGGGGTATGGCCATCTTCGTGCTGAGGAGGAGTCACAGGTAACTACTGTCCACAATCTGTGTCTTTAACCAATTCCCCAAAAAGGCTAATTTTTAACTACTGTCCCCGTGGAAACAAGCCCTTAGCGCTCTTGAAGGCGAGGTGCTGCAGATTTTGGGGATTCCTCTTGTGGACCTTGTATAAAATTCAACAGCCTGCTTACAAAACTTTAATTTTGTAAGTAGGCTTTTAAAAAGCACTTACAGGTCCCAGTATTAACCCTATCACTGCTTCGAGTCAATAAATGGGCCAGTGCTTAGAAGAAGCAGCGTAAGAAACTCAGTCACTATTACACTATATTTTTGTGTTGTTGGTAGGAAAGGTGTAGTTATTCAGTTCTTAACCTTTAACCGACGACGTGATTTTTTTGTCACGCCGTCTGCGACGTGCGGTCTGTGGGACCGCTATACTGTTTACTCAAAAAGTAATATTTTTTTGTATGAAAGTATGTTGGTTTTATATTTTTTGAGAACATTATAGTATTACAAATAAACATACGTATAATTTGCGAGGAATCAATGTATATTTTTTATTTAAATATGGCTAAAACTTTTTGACCCTTAATTTCATTGAAATTACACTAGAGCTCAATAATACCTACATAACTTGTAAACTTTAATCAAAGCAAGAAAAACGATACTCCTTCCTAAATAAAGTGAACATAATGGATAAAATAAAAATAAATAACACGTACATTACATGCACAAAAAAAAATTGACGTAGGGTAAACATCAGGCAAAATCAGGTCATTTTTTTTACTGCATGCCAAGCATTTTCGGAATGCATAGGTAACACCTGTAAGATAATTTCGTTTTCAATTTAGATGGACTAAAATGTACGTCTTTTTTGCAGCTGTTTCAATGACATCAGGCTGATTTGGAATGTCAGAGCCTAGAATACATGTCACTGTTTGCTTTACCACCCGTTTCGCGGTATTTTTTTACAGACTACCATCTTTTACATAATATTATGTTCAAATATCAATATATCATTAGGAAATGTCTTTTCCTAGGTTGTGGTGGCCCAGGATCCATCATTTTTACGAAAAATTAGTCGTCTAAAACAAAAACGCCAGTTTCAGTATGGTACAAAAATGTCACGTAGTCTGCGACGTGCGGTCCCACAGACCGCTGTTGAACTTTAAATCGAATTATCTTATTAAAACTGCCCTCGTCGATGTAACCACTACCTGTAATGGCGTTTGGGCAACTAAACTCGAAGGTACTGAGACGCTCGGGACACGGGAGTAAGTAGAACATTGCAATCCAGAAATTTCAAAAACCGGAGCGGTCTGTGAGACCGCACCTCGTCGGTTAAAGGTTAAAAAGCTTTTCTTTTTCAGGCTTCGCGTGTCTCGGGCAGCACTGCACAAGCTGGGAGCTGATTCAAACTACTTCTCAAGCAACGTATACAGTCCGCAAGTCACCAGTGCCTACTATGAAGGTTAGTTCCTAAATTCAAGGAAGTCTCAACACTTCCTTTAGAAAAAAAAAACAAACAGCAATTTTTTCCATTTAAAAATTAACTATCGAGTGACTCGATGTTAAAATTGATATATTTGTAAAGATTTGGCATCAATATTGATCGCTAGCCGTACAGAATGTTGAACGACTCCATTTATTTTTAACTAGCTTTCCTCCCGCGGCTTCACCCGCGTGGAATTTTGTCTGTCACAGAAAAACTTTATCGCGCGCGTCCCTGTTTCAAAAACCGGGATAAAAACTATCCTATGTTCTTTCCCGGGACTCAAACTATCTCTATGCCAAATTTCATCAAAATCGGTTGCGAGGTTTAAGCGGGAAAGCGTAACAGACAGACAGACAGACAGAGTTACTTTCGCATTTATAATATTAGTTGGGATTCCTCAGGCGTGGACGGATCCCAGAACGGCGGCGGGCTCCGCGCGGTGGCAGCCGGTGACTCCACTCTACGGGAGTACCTGGAGTGCTCCGTGAGCTCGGGCTCCGGCTCCGGCCTGCCGCTCATGGTGCAGCGGACGCTGGCCAAGCAGGTCACGCTGCTCGACTGCGTCGGCAAGGTACCGCAGCCCTAGCGCTCCGCATCTGGGGCCCTAACGCTGCGCATCTGGGGCCCTAACGCTCCGCATCTGGGGCCCTAACGCTCCGCATCTGGGGCCCTAACGCTCCGCGCAACCCTAGCGCTCCGCATCTGGGGCCTGGTAAATACGTGGGAACGAGTGAAACACCGGGCTGCTCGTAATGCACTGAGTGTATTCGGCGTACGTTCGTGTGGTGTCGTGGCACGCACATAGGTATAACTATACACTAGGGCCCTAACGCTGCGCATCTGGGGCCGTAACGCTCCGCAGCTGGGGCCCTAACGCTCCGCATCTGGGGCCCTAACGCTCCGCAGCTGGGGCCCTAACGCTCCGCATCTGGGGCCCTAACGCTGCGCATCTGGGGCCCTAACGCTCCGCATCTGGGGCCCTAACGATCCTCATCTGGGGACTCCACGCTGATGGACTGCGTCGGCAAGGTACCGCAGCCCTAGCGCTCCACTGCAGACTCGGGCTCCGACCTGTCGCTTCACTCAACTTGATACAATAGATAGACTCATCTATAAAGGGAAAGGTCACTGATTGACTGACTGACTCACTCACTCATCCCGAAATCTCAGAAACTACAAGTGCTAGGAGTCTCAAATTTTGCAAGGTCCTTTTAGAACGTAGGTGATCGTTAAGAACAGATTTTACGAAATTCCACCCCTAAGGAGGTAACTCGATCCACGCGTACGAAGTCGCGGGCGGCCGCTAGTTGAAAAAAAGTAGTAGTAGTAATGAACACCTGTATGTAGGTCGATAAGACCCACATGAAGACGGCTGAGCACGTGGGCAGGCCTCCCACTAGGTGGACCGACGATCTGGTGAAGGTCGCGGGAGGTACCTGCATGCGAGCGGCGCAGGACCGTTCATTGTGGAAATCCTTGGCCTTTGTCCAGCAGTGGACGTCTTTCGGCTGAAACGAACGAAGACGGCTGAATAAAAATACAGAGATCATTATTTTTAGCATACTTTGACCGCCACATATGCATAAAAATATATAATGCTTAAGAAATGTAAAGTTAGTCATAAATGTTTTGCGATGTACCGATTGGCGCCATTGTAGAGTAGGTACGCTCCCTGTGACTTTGACATAGGCGCCAACTCGTTCATTTTGAATCGTGTATGTAATGTAGCCGTTTCCCCAGGGCCGCTACGGCGAGGTGTGGCGCGGCTCGTGGTACGCAGACAGCGTGGCGGTGAAGATATTCTTCTCGCGCGACGAGGCTTCCTGGCGACGAGAGACAGAGATTTATAGCACGGTTTTGTTACGACATGACCATATACTGGCGTATGTGGGCAGCGATATGACCAGTCGAGGGAGTTGCACGCAGGTACGCATCATCAAGTCAAAAGACAATGCCGGAAATTGGCGTCTTTTTTTTTTCGCGCGGCCATCGACCAAACTTTGTTTTTTGATTACAAAATAGTGTAATAAACCAAACTTACTATGACATGTATACCTCAGTCTGAACTGAGTTACGAGCATTAGAAGTTTGATGATTTTCATACTAGATTTGCTTTTTGCGCGCAAAGTTTTGTAAGAAATTGCAACAAAATAGTGAGATTGTATGTGTGAACAAACAATACCATCCATTAAAGGCTCCAGACATCAGTGTGGAGCAGAATCAGCGCAATAAAAAATTAGCGCAATATTTTGTTGCAATTTCTTACAAAACTTGCGCGCAAAAAGCAAATCTAGTATGTAAATCATCAAACTTCTAATGCTCGTAACTCAGTTCAGACTGAGTTTAGAGGTATACATGTCATAGTAAGTTTGGTTTATTACACTATTTTGTATCTAAAAAACATGATTTGGTCGATGGCCGCGCGAAAAAAAAAAGACGCCAATTTCCGGCATTGTCTTTTATTCAGTACTTAAGCTTCCACCACACCAACGCGTGCAGATCGCCATCGGCGGCGCGATCAAAGACCAATGACAGGTCGCGCGACCTATGACAGTTCATGCGACCTGTCATTGGCCTTTGAACGCTTCGTGATCGTGCTGATCAGCACGCGTTGGTTTGGTTGAAGCATTAGGCCTTTTTAGGGCACTTGTACATGTCAACGTGAAATTGTGAACTCTGTCAGTTTATAATATAATAGATTGTAAACTAACAGTGGGTTAGGTTAGGTTAGATTGTAATTTAACTACGTCAGATTATACGTCACAATTTTACGGTGACATACACATACGAATATAGCTTGCCCTACCGCCAAATGTCTACTTCCAAATACGTCATCAGAAGTTTCGAATATTTCCATCTCTATCACGCAAATTGGCATGCTAGCAAGAGCGACAGTGACAAATAGACCCGAAACTGCGTAGCGTTACGGGGTAACACTGAAACTCATTTAGTCCTCTGTTGGACCGGACCTTGTCTAGGCTAGTGCTGGATTTGGGATCACTTCTCACACTGGTTAGACGTTCAACATATTCTCCGTCATTTAAAACATATTTTATATCGACAATTCAAAAATTTTTGTAGATTTCATCGATATTCACTTCACTCACCAGTTGGCGCTATTAACGAATACGGTCCTGTTACTTAAAAATGGCGTCAACTGGTGCCAACGGTGTTTAAAGTCAGGATTTCCCAAACTTGTTTTGACTGTGATGCCCTTGGGAATTTGTCATATTCTGTCCTGTTTTAAGAGCGTTGTCACATTTTTCATGCAGAAATCGAGAATTTGGCAGATTTCGAAATGATTTTAGTCATATAATTTATTGTTATAGCTTCTTTTGACTTATATCATCGTAATTATCATACGTTTTTACGGAATGTCTATTGACAAAATCTCGTTCAAATTGGATTTTTGCCTACGAAAACAGCGAATTTCGAAAGCCCGATTTCCAAGTAACTCGCGAATGCACAACTTTGAACTAATATTACAACAAANCATTTGTAACAAACCGAAGACAAATAACATAAACACACCAGTACGATCTGCAATACTAAATGCGGAAGACGCAAATGTTACTTTGAGAAAAAATTGCAAGTCGAACAAACTTTCTCCAGTTGAACCGTCGTCGGCAGAAACAGAAGAAACTTCGATAGGTAGCTGAAAACTTATTGAATGATAAAAGCCTACTGGGTGACACAATTACATCCCGCATGTCTCATATACTGCCATGTCGACGTGAAACGCCTAATAGTGGATCTACACTCACCCTTGACCAAATCAACACACTTCTCGATAAGAAACTGGAACAAAACGAAAATAAAATAGTTGAACTCTTAAAAAATGCAATAAAATCACTTGTAAAACAAGAACTCCAGGACTCAATACAACAAATTAATAATAGTCTAAGATCCCGCTATACAACGACCTTCACCGAGATGCTTATTTGATGAAACATATTTTATATACAATTTAACATGTCAATAATTATATTGCTTAAGGGTTGCCTAATAAATTTCAGTCCAC